>NW_023998427.1:2489482-2524537 GCF_014805625.2 Glossina fuscipes
CCGTATGGTCAAATATGCATTAGGCTATGATTGGTCGAAAGGGCATGGACATTTTAATGCCGACAAGAAGCGTCAACTCTTTCTTAAACCTTGTTACGAAAAATTGAAGCCACAGCAAGTTGTTCCACAATTGTTGAATTTACTGTAAAGAAAGTGTGAAAATAAACGAACAATTTTATTGATCGCGACATAATGGGTATTTCCCGATATTAAGGCTATATTAACGTTTTGTATTTCAAATTCCATTTTTTCCCATTAACTAAGACAATATAAAATATTTTATCTTTTTATGGGACCTTCAACAACAACAACAATAGCAATAAGTTATGCAGATGGATAGATGTGCCCACAAGTTTGGTCTGAATCTGAAATCCCTTATGGCTGCGATCACACATCATTTTTAAAATTGATTTTTGACCCTTAAAGTAGTGTGGACTCACACTCTCCTAAAACAAACTGGTTTCGATCATTTAAAACCCTTTAAATCGTTTTATTTCTCCGTTTTGATTGAATTTCATCATAGTTGCACTGGAAAGAAAAGAAGCTAATGATGGTGAAAGAAAACTTTAAAGCTTTTATCCTATTACAGACAAAATCGTAAAGGATACCTACGGAGCCGCGTGAATAATTATGTTAACGAAGTAGGAAACGTAATGGAATCTACAGTGGACTTCTAGAAAGAAGAGTAGCGAGCTCTAGAATTCATTTGCTTATTAAAATTTTTTCTTTAGGCTGTAACTGACAGTATTTAAAAAAAGTCTATTTATATTATTTATAATATTGCTTTTTTAGTAGAATTTCACAGTAAAAGTAAGGTGGATAACGGAAGAAAGACAGAAAGCAATTTACTTTGCTTTGGTGCTATGTGATTTTGTGGCTAAGCATTTGTTCCTTAATTTATGATCTGTTACTTGGATTTCTCAAAATTAATTTGGCCGAAAGGAAAAGTCAAAGAAAAAACTAAGTTTTCTCGGTATAATGCTTCACTTAATTTCATACGGACATTAGTTTATCCGAAACATATAAAGCTAAGAAAAAAATCGTAATGAAAATTATTATTTCGAATCGCAATTACAAAAACAGTAACAAAAGAAAGTGGAGAAAGTGAAAAGAGAAAGAGAAGGGGAAAAAGAGAGAGAAAAAGATGGGGAATGTACTAACGTTTTCGATAGATATACCTATTTTATTATTGTATTATATATTATATATTTTAAAAAAACCCATACCAAGAAATATGATACTGTGAAGAGCTTATGCTTATGCCTTGAAGGCAGAAATTAATATAAAATATTGGTGAAATGAGCAAAAGTCTACTTTATATCACAAATTGTTGCAGCAACAACAACAACAACCATATTCGAATTTCATTTTTAACATCGACTAATAAGAATACTAATGTTCGCTAATATTATATACACTATTAATATCATATTTAGGCAAATATTTGCATTTCATTAAGCAAATTTGTAGCGCAAATGATTCCGAGTGATTGACCCAACTGAAGATATCCCCTAGAATTGCGCAGATTTCTTTTACTTTCTTTTCGTTAGCCTCAGTATATCAAATAAGCCAAGCTTTCATATATTAACCCAGTTTGCTAGTAGGTAGCTAAAGAAAAAATTCTATTAAAGACGTAGTAAATCACGCCATTTTTACGAGCACTTATAATGCTGCAACTTGACATAACGATATTGACTATTTAGAAAAAAAAAAAAAAAATTAGCGCTAGTGTCATCGACTGATTGTCGAATGTTGAAAATTTCAATGATTTGAAAGCCTGCTTTCAACTCCGTCCAATACGCACGCATCTTCCTACAGCGAAAGGCATGAAAGATTTAGCTTTTAATATGTCACGATGAATATTGTGGTGGGGAACCATATTGATCTATTTTATCAACTATTTGCTCTAAGTAAAGCTCTCGTGAAAGGCTAAACCTATATATTGCAATCAGGTCTAATTTTCGGTATTGTTTCACCATAACGGTATTATCTAATTTTATGGTAAAGTGCCGTTTTAGAGAACTATGTTAGTTTATTTGTCTAATAGGCAGTAAAAGTTGAAGGCTTGTTTGTCTTTTATTATTGTCTCTTTACGCTTACATCACATTAAGGAGTTTAAATATAAATTTAAAAACCGCTATGTATGTATTTCTATGATATTAATTGGGTAGTTACCTTCAAGCAATTTTCTCTGTTGAATGCAAATCGAATTGAAGTGAACCATCATGCTAGAATTACTAATTTATAGATAAAAAAAGTCACGTGTACATATATAACTATGCACATATGCATATAAAAGTAAATGTAAATATAAATTCAAATATAAATATAAATATCCATATATACCTGTATATACGTATATATGTATTTGTGTATGCAAATAAATCAAACATGATGTAGAAGTCATACACTTTAGATTCCGTAATAAGGTTAATATACACGTTTTTATAAATTTGTGGCAAGTGTGCACTTAACTCATCATTCAATAAGTCTCCGGTCTCTCATATAAATCGCAACACTGCTTGCAGACACATGTGATTTACAAGTTACACTTGTTTCAGTGAAGGCTACGGCGTTCGAATTTTGAGATGCGACTATCCTCGAAAAGGGACAAAGGGATTTTAATGAAAATTACAGAATAACTGCGTGTGAATGACCAAATTGCAAAAAAAATGACAGGCTACAACAATTTTTTCAAAAATGGTTCGAGTTCGTTGCCATTTCAACAGCATTTCACTGATGGCAATTAGGTCAACAGCCTGTTCTTTTCAAATGCTTCTAAAGACTCATGTTGTTGTTGTTTAGTGTCTTCGCGAATTCCAGGCAGCTTGCTTACCGGTCTTGCTCTACCAGTGGCAAAATCTGGTCGACACTTTTTCAATGACTGCGAGGTGCTTCGAAACTTCTGAAGTGAAATCGAGCAAACTTCGAGGGAACTTCGTGTATTCACAGCATTTTCGCCGAACACTTCACAAATTATTTTTGCAGCGTTTTGACTCTGTTTTATAGTAAAAAAGCGGATATTTCACTGAAATCAATCTAACTTTTTATACAATCGAAAAATGAGAAACCCATCAATGTAAGCTGATAAGTCACCTTTTGAAATAATTAGGGGAGTGTTACGCGATATATAGGCATCGACACCATCCGCGGAAAAGACCCCGAAAAATCTTTAATATGACCTATTGTTTAAGTAACCATCAAAGGGGATCGATTTTTGTTATTCGAAAGCAAGGTTGGTCTTGGTTTCAACTGTACTATGGCCGTGTGGTAGGACTAATTTCGCCGAGTTTCAACACAACATTTGTCAGCAACAATTTTCATTGTTTCTGCCAAATTTCACTTTTTTGATTGCAAGAATATTTACCTCATAAATCCGCAGAGACGACAGATTTCCGCAGATGGGTCCGTATTTAACCCTGGTTAAGAATATACATATTCTCTATAGCACCTGAAATTTTCTTCTTTTCGAACTATTATAATATTCTATAATATTGGACGGGCATGGCCGATTTTTTCCACTTGTCTACATATACTGAACCTAGCATGGTGTCTGGCCAGGTTTATAAGCAACGAAAAAGGAACTCATTTTTCTTATTTTTGACAACAAAGGTGATTCCAAATTGTGTTGTACTGTTGACGCGTTCTTTGACCGACTTGGCCCAATTTGAGTGCGAATCTCCGTGCAAAAGCTTTCAGTGCTATGGTATGGAATCGCTCAGTATCGTTCTCCATTAACTGTAACTGCATGGCAATATTCGCTTTCAAAAAGGTTTGCGCCTCAACATTACAGATTGCATATAAATTTCATCCACCCAAGGATGCGAGTACATTAAGTTTATCGAAAATCTTCTACATCCAAGACAGGGATAGAGAATCCTTCAGTCTATCGGCCTGTGTGTGTAATATGTGCGAATTTAAATTTAGCCGAAGCTGGATGGAGAACGACACTGTAGGGTTCCATACCATGACAATTCATCGAGAGACAAGGTATGACTAAGGAATTGAAAACGAAAATTATGGAATATAACCCAACTTTTTCCCTGAGATCGAATTAAATTATTGATTTGCAATGTAATGTGGTGGTGGATGTGAAAATAAAGTAAGAAAAAAATGCTAGCCTTTCTTTCTTTAATTTCTCATGACTGAATAATTTTCTAAATCTAAAAGTAGTAGAAAAAAATCTTGGTTAACAAAAACTATTGAAAAATCCGGTAAATATTTGAAAATCAATCGTTGCTTTACATCAGACAATTAGCCAGCCGGGCACAGAATTGTTATCCCAAAACTGTTCGTCAACGTTCCCGAACGACATTGAGTATCGCGGCGGAAACTGTCAAATATTGGAGTATGTTAACGAGCGAGAAGAGCGTCTATATTGAAACCTTCAAGTAAGTGAAAGCAAAGCAAGCTCCAGCACAAAAATTGCTTAAAATTTGCACTTTATCTGAAGCCTTTCTTCTCGATCGCTTTATAGAAGGTAACAAATAATTAAAAAATAATTTTAAATAATTTTGATCTGATTTTGCATTTGATCACGGCATTATCACGCAGTCATAATGCCACTTTTAGCAACTTATTGAAAGTCTAGTGGAAAAATTAATGTCGCAGCAGAAAATAAAGAGGATATTACTGACGCAACATCAGCCAGAAAGAGCACCGAATTTTTTAAGACAAAGTTCAGTTAAAGGCGCTCTTAATTACTAAGGGCAGCCATTTACTACAAAAGCGAAATATGCAGTGGAGTACTTTTCTTCTCATAAAAAATCAAAACTAGCCCATACTATTGTAAAATTAATTAATTAATTTATGCACAGACATAGCAGGTGGCAAACATGGTTTACATTAAATTAAAAATTAAAAAAAAATTTACTGCCAACATCGGTCAAAAGAGAGTTAAGCCGCACCTTGCACACCTACACTACGTTCACATTTTCATATCCAAACATAATCATCTTTTTAAAGCTTTGTGCAAATAATTCTAATGAATAAATATTCTAAGATGGTTTTGTAAAATGAAACTTCTCTTAGGGAATAGCGCTTCGGCAGACGAAAATTAGAATGCTTTCCTTTTGGATGTAGGTGACTTGTTTTGGTCATCAAATCCGAAAATTTCTCAATCCGTTTCATTGATAAATACGAACGGAAGCATTCAAAGAAGTACAATACCACCTAAAGATGCGGAGCATATATAGAAGTATTTCTGTATGAAATCCCCTTAAATCTTAAAAAAGATATCTTTAAGACAAGCTATTGTGCTTGCAACCAACAGGCACTCTAGAGATCATCTACCATTAGGGTATTGAAGCGGCGATTTTCGTCCAAAGATTACCACACAATACTGCCCCGTTGAATATATAATATGAACACCTTGGGACATTGCTTGAAGGCCTTCTATAGCTTTTACTGCGACAGAAGAAAGAAAATTTCGCTGAACTTATTTTATTTATGCTCAGCTACTAAACACAAATTGGGGCCCAAATTATCCGCAGCCATGTTCAGATCCGAGAGGGAAACAAAGTATTGGTCGTTTTATTTAGATGAGACACTCTGTTTGTGTACGTGATTTAAAACATTTTTTACCAGATCATAATCAACATGGGTTGTGACGACAGCGATATTGAAATTTATTCACAAGCATAAATAAAGTTTAGGTAAGAAACAAGACTTTATTTCGTGTTGATGTTTTCATTTAAGCCCACCCTCTTGAATTTCAAAATTGTTTCTTTTAATTACAAGCGTGTAAATTGATTGAATGGAGCAATTGTTGTACTGGCCAAGGTCATTAAAGACCCTTAAGAAACTCGGCCTTTTAAATGAACATCACCTATAAGCTGTAAGCTGTGATACACTTTTCGGCTATTGTTGCCGTAGACCGATACCATCCGAACCGAATTAACCTGTGACCAACAACTAAGGTATATGAAAAGCATCAATTTTCTATCTTAGGTTTTACGATCGCACCTGTTGGACTGATTAAGAATATATTTGTATTTGTCGTGGGTAAAAAAAAATATGAAAGCAAATCCAATCATATCCTACTCTGCCTTTTTCTGCCAAACTTATTCAGAAAAGCTTTAAAAATATTCATTTTTTCTTTTCTAGATCTAATACTTTTTGGAATGATACTATGAATCTATGCGTTATGCATAACTTGACCAAAAATTCATTCCTAAATAAAAAAAAAAATTTCCAAAAGAACTTTACATAGTGTCATCTATCCGACGAGTAAACACCTGATATTATGAACAAAACATTTTCTGAAATCTATAGACGAGACGGCTCATGATAAATATTATACCTTAAGTAATGCAATGTAGAACCAAGTAAGAAATACGCGGAAACCTAAGTATATGTATACAAAACTGTGAAGCTTGTTTCTCTGTCAAAATGTTCAATTTTGAAAATCTGGCAATAAATGTGTAAAAGTATTAGTAGGTCGGTACGATGCTAATGTTTACAACGCAGAAAACTTTATTAGATGGAAGCAGATTCCTTCTCAACCTCAAGCAATGGGAAAATGGTGAAGATGGGAAGGTATGTGCGCTTAATATTCACTATAAAATTTCCACGTATCTCGGTTGATGATGGATATTTTATATCATTTGAAAAACTTGCAGTAGGGAAAAAATTTTGAAACCCTTGGTGGGCCACATCTTCCTATATGCAACTTACCACGCTTTCAGCAATCATGTTTCGCTTATTGAATTTAGCCCCTTCTTGACTTAATCCAATCGCGGCTATTCTTGGTTGATGTTGTAGAAGACTTTTTTTTGCCAACAGCACTACTAATGTCTCAACTTTACATACATGAATACGTTCTTCCATATATACTCCTCGATAACCGTCAATCAAATTCCCTTGTTCTCGATTATCACGATATATCTCTTTCCACTCGTTTAGTTTAGGATCCTCGGCTCCTTCCCTTCGATATACATCAATAAGGAGCCCTTTCTATTTATTTTTCTAACGTTGAAAAACACAATAACACATTAAGAAAAATACCGAAAAAGAACAAACTATTCTTTCTTCTTATACCTTACAGTGCACTCACGGATCTTTAAGCGAAGAGAGGATATTCTCCTTTTTATTCAGCAAAGTTTATTGGACTCCATCACAGTTTAATTTAATTATTTACTTCAAATGAATTTATACTTTTTTAATAAAATAAATAAAAATATTTAATAGAAGATATATGCCATTGCTCAAAACCATTCAAGAGAAAATGGAAAAAATTTGGGTGCGATTGATAACTTTTTCAAATTGTTTTTAGTTGAAGGAAAAAAAATATTTTATTTTATAAATACAAAAAGTAGAAAAGTTACTACGCAAGGGCCAGTGGAATAAAAACTTTCGCGGCTAATAGTCGACACATATTAAAAACTTATCACATATAGGCTGGCAACTTGAAGTATTATAAGACCAATCCCAAAGCCAAGTATAAAAATCGGGAAGACAAAAAAGCAATCAAAACTTCGTAATAATATACTTGGTGAACTTATAAACGGATTCCTTTGATGATTTTCGAACAGCGTCCGACTAAAATAAATCGAACAAATTTTGAAATTATACCATGCAGCCAATAAATAGATGGTAGGACGGGCAAGCAAGATCACTTTAACTGTTCAACCTGGTGATCTTGAGTTTTGCATATCAGTTCTTTCTTATACATCTCTTTCTGGTCAACGCAAACGGAAATGTGGTATTAAAATTGGAGCTAGTGAGTACACAAATTTGTACTATTTTGGAATCGTCCGTGTGCATTTGTGTATGTAGGCGAAAAGGAAAGCACTCGTAATATCGTAGTAGTGGTGGTATACATTCGCTTTGACAACTCCCAAGTGATTATATGTGTTTAATATTTTTAAAATACCCTTTGAACAGCTATTTCCATATATCGATATCGCCAGAAGAGTAAACAAACGTGAAAAAAGGCATTGTTCAAATCAAAAACAGCAACCAGCAAACGGCAAACAGTCGGTATTGTATGGAGTGAAAGAGTATAAAAAAAAACTAAACTACAAACTTATGCCCTGTGGAGAGCATCGGTAACATGTCACATAAACATTAACAAATTTTTCGTAGACTCATGTGGTAAGTATGCATATAGATGGTAAATGTATATATATATATGTAGTATTTGTGCAATGTTTACACTTCAAAAAAAAAAAAAATGCTATGCATCAGCTACATCTTTTTTTGAGTTTTTTCTTTTATTGCTGTTGAAATTGTAAGAGCGATAGTTAAGTTTATTACTTCCGCAATTTAGTGTGAAATGTTTGTTTGTTTGCTTGTTTGTATTGGTGCATTTGAGCGCACTTGTTGGATACAATGTTTTAAAGTGTACGAAAGAGAAAGCAAAATATTGCTTCCTATTAATATTAAACTGCCTTTTATAACGATTACTGTTACTGATATTAATACGCTTTATAAGGAAATAAAATATTGATATGTCGGTACGTAATAAGCCCTTGCAGTAATGAACTCATCGTAAAATATATTTATGAGAATGTTCAATAAATGAATTTATTTTTGAGTAACTTCTGCTATTAGACTTTTATATCTACTCCTTGGAAATGCGTGAAAGATACTTCTATTTAAAGAACAATGACTAAGTGAGGTTTACGTGCAAAGAATTCAATGGATGAAGTAGTACTTCCTCTAGCGTTTACAATGTTACCGTAATGTTGTTTTAAACAGAAACTACAAATGATAAGCTTAAGGTATATTAAGTGTGTACGAATTTATGAAACACCCAGAATTATTTTCCGAATCCGTTTGTACCTGACGCTCAGTCTGCCAGCCTATTATTGGACGGTCCTTCCGATGCTTGTCGATGTATTTTTATTGTGAAACTACAATTAACAGTTTGTTGATGAAATTTGGTCCACCGACATGTTCCGGCCCATGGATGGACGCTATTGGCAACGGAACGGATCGAAGCACTAATGAGATTTCTTACCTTACGATGGCCTATTTTAAAAAGTCGTTGTAAAATGTTGAATTCGCAAATGTGAAAAAAATGGTGATATGGTAAAGTGATTTATGGTTTATAAGCGTTTCCTTGAAATGATAACTTGGACTGATAATAGCTTACTTGAGATGATAGAGAATAAGACAGATGACCGCACAATAGCTTCATGACTTTCTGCCCTTAGATACGTGAATTGTAAACGGAATAAACCCCAAATCCTTCATTTCGTTTCTAAGGACTTGGATAAAAAATTTAATAACTTAAAGTTATATTTAAAAATATATCTTATAGTAAATTGAAGCGAATTCAAGATTGGATGCACATATAAGCGAAAAATGTACGAACAACACGTATCTCCATATATATCCATGAGAAACATTTCAGATGTTATTTAGTCGCAGCTTACACGTGCAGTACATTTTTGTTGCAGAAGTAATTGGAACTCTTGGGACGAGTCTTGGTGTGTTTGTATAGATATTAGACAACGGAATCCGTTTTGAGACGTAGATTATGCCTTCTGAAAGTTAATCGTTAAACGTAAGCTTAGAATCTCTTTTTAACTTAATTCTTCGGGTTTTGGAAGCCTCAGCGCGGAACAACAAACGAGCACTACAACCCACAATCTTGCTAAGCCTGAATCTCATAGCTATAGAATCTGGACAACACGTTTCTTCGCGTTACGTATGGAATGAAAATGTTTGTAGATCATCTCCGTTAGTAGGTATGAAATATACTTAGTATAGTTGTAAATATATATATATATATATTTCGACATTATAAGCAATTATGTAAAGTGCTGTTAACAGTCTTTAAACATCTCTTCAATTTATATCAGCTATTTTTCGGTTAGAAGAGTAAATTCCATATCATAAAATAAGATTGAAATTATTCTTCGAACTTTCAATGCCTATGTAAGGCAATGACGTTACTACTGCGATTTTCTAAAACATCATTTCAAACCCACAATTAGCAGATAAAATTGCTTCATATATATATATGTATATATATATATATACATATAGGTTGGTTGTAAATTAGTTATGGGCTACATGTTTATCTATTAAATTATTTAAATCTAATACGAAAATATGTAAGAAAGCAATAATAATAATATATATATATATGTATATAATATCTAGCGGCATGCAAATGAACAAATTTCTGTTGGGATTCATGTACAAATATTGTCCAAAAGGTATATAAAACAGAAAACCATGAAATGCCTTATATGTGTATATGACGTGCAACATTAATATAAAATCAGTTAAATAATATAAAAAAAGAAATGAGAAAATTATATTCGATTGCGACCGAATCTTGTATCACCCATCACCAAGACTAACAAGAAAGAAAAAAACAAATTTTCATACCTTATAATATTAAGTCGGCACGACTGAATAAAAGTGAAAATTTATTTATTGTCTCTCACTTGCAGTTTATGCGTAATGGAGGCAAAAGTCAGAAAGTGCAGATGTTCTCAATGTATATTGTAAAGTGGACGTGCTCTTTAACCAATTGGGTCCATTTTCGATGCCAACCTGCGTGCAAGCTTCTTTTTTACGGGCAAGAGAATGTCTACAACAGGCATTACACGGACAGACAGACGGTCGTTCTTAAATTAATTCAAAATTTGATGCTGATCAAGAATACATACACTTTGTGGGGTTCGTGAAGCTTTCTCCTGACCATTGTACTCGTTTTTAACCCTCATCCTTCGGTGATGGGTATAATAAATTAATTCCTATATTGTAGAAAGTCTTTGCATTAGAGATATTTTGACTTTCCATAGATTCTTAATAAATGGAAAATCTAGTCCATCGTGGACAGTTTTGGTAATAAAGAACAGCGAGACGTTAATAATAAAGTGAAGAATGTTAGATCAATATTTTTGAAGTACTTTAATTGTATAAGTACTGGCTGTCCGCCACATTTGTTAACACAGGTACAAAAGGTTTAGAGGGTACTTTGAATGTTTAAGTAAAGATTTTGGACAGATTAGTCAATAGGGCCTTCTGTGTAAGTCAAGATATTCTGCAGTGCTGTTAATAGGAACGTCATTGCAATTCAGTTAAAAAAGTGAAGGACAAGAATCATTACTTAGGAGAACCCAAGGGAAAAACGGAATTTTGTTATGATGATTTTATAGTTTGTATGAATCATTAAAGGTGAAAGATGATATCCTAGAAAATTTTCTACATTATTTCCAAGGATTTTTAAAAAACAACAAAGATCCTGCCATGCCCTACATGTTTCGACTATTAAAAGGTATCTCCACTGTTACATACTAAGAAAAAGGACGTTTTTGATCATTTTTTGAGGGGAAGCAAAGTTGTTGTGTAGGCGGATGGAAGGAAAGGTAACAGAATAATAATATCCGAGAAGTTTATTAAGCCCATATTTGAGTATTAAAAGAAGAACAATTTTTAAAAACTATTAAAAAACTGGCAACACTGGAGCCATTCTCGCGAGGCAACTTTAAATTGGAAAATTCCGCGGCAAGTTTGAGTTAAAGGAAAACAACTAGAGAAACCCTTACGATATCTCTACGCATATTGATCTTTGTGTGCTTGACGAGTATTTAAGTGAAAAAGTTTCCGGCCGAAAAAAAAATGCTATCCTTCTTCAAGAACTAATACTACTAGTTAACTTTTCGAATATCATCTATGTAGTTCTCTGCAAAATGTTATTTGACTTATATAGTAATGAATTCGAAAGAAAAGGATGAAAATTGTTATATGAAACGTTTTTCAAGTATCAGTATGATGCTACGCGGCCATACCCATAAAATCAAATGAAAAATCTATCCAGGCCCATTCATCATTACTCTATAACTGCTTTGATTGAAAAATACTGACAATTACACTGCTCTTTAACAAGTGCTCGGGTCATTTGATAGCATTTGAGCAGTAAGAAAAATCGGGATCTTTTAACTCCTCACGCAAATAGGGACGATTGAAGTGTTCGAAGTAGTTGAAATTATTAAATAGCATATGACATTCTCTTTTTTAAAAATATCTAGGTTTCCGAAGGCTATTTGGGCACGCCAAACTACTATGTAAAGATAGAAAGAAGAAAACAAATTTCGAGCAAGAGTTGACTTAGTGTAGAAATCAAAGCAAATTAACAAATAAAAGTAGAAAATGCTATAAACGAAAAAAAGAAGAAAAAAATGAAGCACTGGTACATGCGGAAAGCGAAGGCTTAACTTAGTAAAAAAGAGAAAATAAAAAGTGAACCAAAGCAAAGAATGCATTTTTTGTTACGAAAAAGATAATTAACCAGTGAAAAAATTATGTTCGGCTGTGACCGAATATTTTATACCCCTTAGCTTTATCTTAAAAAAATATATATTGCTATACTGTACGATGCTACCTAAGCATGGATTACCTCAAGAATATCCCTGGAAATTGTCTCTGATTATATCGTTTGCGGATTCTAAGTAAGAATCAAAAAAATGCAATATTATGCGTCATTTGATCGCGTGATCCCATTTTCACTATCAACCTATAACCAAGAACTCCTAACATTTCTGCAAATTTCGAGCCGATGTATACCAATAAAATTATGTAGGCAGAAACGACAGAGAGCCGCAGCAGCAGCCAAGAGACGAAAAGACGAACATGCTTAGCTTAATTCAAGTTCTGATACCGATCAAGTATAAATATATAATTTATCCTTTCTCCGAGGCTTTCATTTAAAGTCTTGCAAGCATTTTGACAAAATGAATAAGTCCATCAATCTTCGGTGATGGACTACACTCATCAATAAATCTTTTCTAGGGTAATTTAAGCAAGAAATTAATAATGGGTTTGTAAGTTAAAGGGAGAGCGCACCTAACTAATACTAAATTATAGTGGACGATATTCTAAGTTTTTGAAGTGAAAGGAACATTTTTAGTTTCGGTTTATGCCGCAGTGGGTCGTACAATTTTCCGGCCAGCGAACAACAAAACGGATTTATTTTGCAAATTCTTCAAGAGAAAGTAGTATTATATAAAATTTTGGATAATATTTTGACTTCTTCAGGTGAAAGCGCTGCTTTTAGTTGCCGCGTTGAAGGTATAAGTGGCGAAGAAAGCTCCATTGACATAATGAGTTAGTTTTCCGTATTGTTTAATTTACAGAAAACTGCAGTCAACACGTGACGAGTTGATGAAACGTGGCCACCATTCACTATTTAAAGGCCAGAAACACTATAATGTAAACTACGGGTATTCGACGATAAAATGAAATATTTGTACAGCCAGCATTCATTTGAAGTGACAAACTATTTGATTGTGACACACTTCAAGAAATCCTTGAGAAAGCCTGCAAACAATAACTGATGACCTGAAATGACCTGATAGCTAATATCAGTATAGTTTGCAACATGCGACATGATGTTGTTAAGTGATTGTTCCATCATGAAGAAAGCGCTTAGCTGTAGAACACGCAGCCAACCCTGAAAGAATCAATCTTTTCTACTGCTCTTTTAAATGACACAAGACGTAAGAAACTCATCGCAATAACTTTTAGTTATCTAGACCTAGCCGAACACGGACCAAGCCAAAGTTCATACAACGACATCTGAAGCAACATTTTCAATCGGTTTTAGCAGCTCACACTGCACTGCACCTTACTAATCCCGCCAGATGCACAGAAAAACGAATATTCATGAATATTCCGCTTTGGAGTCGATGTGGATGGCTCCACTGGACTAATCGATGACCTTTAGCGCTTGGGATTCTCGTGATAGATCTACTTTTTATCGTCAGTCAAAATATGCCAAAGAAGGCTCTTCGTTTTCTGCCTGGCAAGCAAAGAAATCGTGATGTTGAAACGGTTTAAAATGACATTTTCAGTCAATCCGTATGATAGCCATCTTCCCGCCTTTGGAGTATTTCCCTTCGCATGTGAACGTTGGTTCATCAACTGCTAAGTTGCTCGAAAGTCCTTCGAGAATTTGAGGTGGATTGTCGACCGATAAATCTTGCAGTTCACAATTTTCGGACTGTTTTGGTCCTCCTTTTGGTCGTTCCTTGTCATTGACATCAAGATCACCACTTTTAAGCCATTGAAACCTTAAGCAACAATTGAAATATGATGGAACGGCATCATCATAAGCTTCCTCGATAACAGATTTTTTCAAATCGAACAACAAAAGTAATGAATGAGGAAAATACAATTTTGAGCTTTCCACGGTTAGCGTCTGCATACACGAATTTCTGTTATTTGTGCACTGTTAAATTGAAGTCGACCGGAGCTTCATTTTTGCGGACAGAAGAGAATGTTTACGAAAGACTTTACACAGAGGGAAAACCGGAGAGACGCATACACTTAAATCGATTCATAAGTTGATGCTGATCAAGAACATATATATACTTCGTTGGAGCTATGAAACCTCCTGCCGGGCGTTGAAAACATTTTGACAAAATCTTAAAATTGTTGAGATTTTTTTTACACACAAAGATAAAATATTACTTAAATAATTGCTTAGGAAGGGATTTTCTAATGAACCAATAGAAATGTAATTGAAGGAAGAGATCGTAAGAGAAATACATTCAAATAATCAGAACGTTATTTATGTGTGACAATTTCCTTTTGTCCTTCGAGTACCATAAATAAATCCATCCGTAAAAATTTGTAATACGAAATATTTTCAGAAAACGGGGTTTGAGGTACTTAGAAAATTACTGGGAAATAAGTAAGTAGTTTTACAGCATATATAGTATAATTCAACATACAACAACTGTTGCAATTGATACTATTAACCAAAACTTGCATCACAATTCACTGAAACCAGAAGTATCACTGAAGTACTCCTAATATTAAGTAAAGTCTTTTATTGATTTGTTCTCTTCAAAGTTATGTAAATGTACTTAGAACTCTGCGAAACCACTTGTGAACGATAACAACAACAATAACAAGAACGATTATAGTAAAAATGCTAGCATTTATGGTTACTAAGGCAGTGAATGTAATGCGTATATAATGATAACTCAACCATGGAAAGACTGTTCAATAGTTACATGGATTAGCTCAAAAAAGGTACGGCATTTTATTATTAACAACGTTAAGTGGCCAGATACGAGAACTTAAGTGATACGTATTATGGCACTTAATTTCGATCGATACTATATGTGAAAGAATACTCATCTGGCGAGATAATCTTAGGATGCTTAAAAACTTGACAGCAAATGTTACTTAAAAATTTAAGTCTTAATCGTTTCTTTTTCAACACACAAATATATATATATATATTTAAATTGCTCCTTATATCCTGTCTGATAGAACTTATATGCTTCATGTGATGATACAAGCAATCATGTATCGATCAATACATACACGAACATTTAATGCTTGCCATGCATGTACACGATAAAATGTTATGTTCCTGTTGATGATTTCATTAGACAAGAAAATTTTTATAATCAATTAGTAAATTTTCATTGAATTATTTATTCATATCATATAAAAAGAGGGTAACGGGAGAAAGTTGTTTTCGCCTACGGATGAATTATTGATAATTAAATTTTAATTTCTAATCCATTTGCAAGGAGTCGAAAGCGTACTTCTTATATGAAATTTGAATGACGTATGATTAACACAAAATACTTAAATTATAACGTCCGATGTTGCATTCACTTCTACGTTCAAGTTATGCAAGAGCATATTACTAAACCAGCAGCAGATTGCCAAACATGGCATGATTCTCGAACTTTACTTTCTAGAGAACTCTGATGAATATTTCTGAACCTTTTCAATCTATTTCTATATATATATATTATAGGAGGATGGAGGAGGGATTTTAACAAAACGGAAAATGTCATCAAATCAAATATTTGCTAATAACTTAAAAAAAAAAAAAAAAATGCGACAGACATCGATCACGCACACAACAGCAATGTACCTAATTATCACGTCATTTAAATGTACATATGTGTTCAAACATTTACATTTGTTGCACTTTCTTTTTTAATGAACTAACTCTGTAGCGAACATTGTGTTTATTTATTACACGTAAAATTTTTCAAATTATTTTCGCATGAACAGTTTCACTAACTGATTTCAATGCAAGCTTAATACCCAACGAATTCTTTACTAATTATCGTAATGGTTCGTGCTTATCTTGTCCCGCCAAAGTCATGCACATGCGAAAAGGTTTAAGTGAAACAAAGTTATGGGCTAAGGATGCTCTGCTATGTTCAATTCAATTTTGACGCAATCATTGACGAAAATGGTTGGCAAACCAAATTGATTCTGTTGACTTTGATTACTTTAACATATGACAATTACAACAATAATATCAACAATAATAATAACAATAACAATAACAACAAAAGAATAAAAGAGGAAAAAATTAAGTTGAAAAATTGAAAAATGATAAATATGCTTTTGTGAATGACGTAACCAGAGAAGCATATAAAAACTGTGAGGATTAAAATAAATAATTACTACACAAATATTGGCAATTAGTTCCCATTAATCCTGATTTATAGGCAGTGCTTTGCTATACGTATATACGAATATATATTGATATAAAAAGTATGTTACGTACGGATTGTGAGCAACAATGTAATAAACAATATAGGCTCAATTCAATATTTATTTATGTATATGACTGCGTCCTTCCCCTTAATGTAATGCGTATAGTGTACGCAGATTTTGACATTACATCTCCGCGTGCAGAAGATTACAGGTTCAGTTTAATGTATACATAAGTCCTTCGTGGCTAGCTGCTAAGTGAATGGCGAATGGTGAACAAAGAGACAAGCATATACTAGGATGGACTCATTGAACCAATATATATATATATATGTATATATGGTCCGACATACATGAAAATTAATTTACACTTTCAACGAGAATATAAATATGTAAATGCATTTACGTTTAGTACCAAATTTTTGCTAACGTACCAGTTGATTATTTTAGTTAACATCAGCATAACTGATTGCAGCAATATGGTATAGAGCTGGAAATAATAAAGCCGATAAGAGTGCCATTGCTTTAGATGGAATTCAATTTAGGAGACCGCAAACAAAGGTAGCAAGCAGCAACCAGTTCGAATCCTTTCCACGCATCACGGAAAGGATGGAAAGGATGGATTCGAATATTTGCACTTGCTCGTACATATATAAATATTATAAAAATATTAAAAAAAAAACAGGAAATAAGATTCGCTTTTGCTGCTGCCGTTGTTACGAAACTCACATTCATTAGAGAATTCAATCACACGCTAGAGTCTGATCATAAAATTTCATTTACTTACCCACAAGCTTCATGTCCCATCATATATGTCCTAAAATCTAAATCAATATTTATTGAATGAGGAAAGCAAAAAAAACACAATATATATAAAAGTATTTGTGTGCACTATGTAAAACATGGATAAAAATAACAAAAAAATTTGAAAGTTTAACGAAATTAAAAAAGAAAAGATTTGAACATGTTTTATAAAAAGCTATGATAAATTTTCTTAAATTAAAGTTTAATGAAATTTTCCTCAATTATTTCAAGAATGCGAAAAAAATGGATGTTCAAATATATTTATGCTATAACTGTTAACAATGGAAGGAATAGACCGTGAATTGAATCGTTCAATATTGAACACGAAGCTCGATTGTTGACCTTGTTCAGATGCGAATAGGCGGCGGGATGAAACGACTGAATCGAGATCAACTTCAGGCGCGTTAACAGTAGTCACTTCTGTCGCGACATTACGCGACTTACTGGGTGAAACCAAACGTCCACAAGTGGAACGCGTTATGGTACAAAATAACAATAATAGTAATTCAACGAATCGAAATAACAACAAAACACGTAACACCCAACAACAACATGTAGACTTTGCGTGGCTGCTGCAGCTTCTTTCTATGCAATGCAAACGCCTCCAATAAAATAATGAAATTTTATTATTTTATAATATGAATGCAAATTTGAAGTCGATGGCTGCTTTCTGTGCGACCATGAAAACGTTTACCGCACATATTACAGAGACAGACAAACACACGAATGGACATGCTTGAAACGGTTTCGAATGGGATGCCAAGTCTTAACAAATCGAATGTAATCTTTACCTCTCGGTGATAGGTGTAAAAATATATCCGGTGTACACCGACAAGTATTTCAATAAAGAGGAAAAGCAAAACATTGTAATAATGTATTTCATCACAGAAAAGTGCGAAAGAAAGACTACGCATTACTATAAAAATTTCAATTTTTTTCCTATTTTTTATACCGATCAATATTCTTAATTATGGCTAAGCTCACAACCAAAATCAGAAAGTGATGTTTTCATTGTACAATTTAAGATATTATTGCAAGAGTTACTGCAACAAATTCATTATTAAGATTGGCCAAATTGGCCAATATTGTACGCTTCAAGAACGGTGATGTAGCATTTGAAGCACTATACGAAATTTACAAAGAGTTCACTGCTTATGATTGCTGACTGTAAAATCGGCTTTTAAAGATTAATTTTTGGTATAGGATGCCTATGCCTGTTGTGTGCTTATATTTCTGCACGCAAGCAAATCACTGTATCCAAGAATTGTTTACTCATGAGTTTGTGTTACATGCATGCTCTTATTCTCTCTTCTAATCAACTCTTTCAATCGCTCAACAGTATGAGAACTTTTATTAATACTACCATTACACTATGGCTCTTGCACCGGAGCAATTAGGTTGCTTTAGGCCATTTAGTTGGATGTACGAACAAGTTAAAAGCTTACATTGATTTTGAACTTGAAAAAAAAAATCTTTTTTTGTAATATTTTTCATTTAATAGCACAACACGGCTAGAATATTTTCTCAATGTATCAAGTTAGTGAGAGGCAGCCTTTGGAAAGTGCCTTCAATCGACACTTACTATTCCTGCTTGCTTTTTGCGCAAAACTCCATTTTCGAAGTTAATGGTTTGAATTTTTCAGAAGCTTGAAGTTGAAATTTTGGCCATTTCGCCAAAATAGGATGAAGTAATCACTAAACAGAGATTTTTAAGCCCATCATTCAAAGGTGAAGGGCATACTTATTTTGTCAAAACGTTTGCAATGCCCTGAAGGAAGCTTCACAGACTCCGTGCAGTATATACATTTTTGATCAGCATCAAATTCTGAATCGATTTAAGTGTTCTCGTCTATCGGGTTGAAGGTATCGACTTCGAATTCGGCAGAAACGATTGGTATTCAAAATGGTCCAAATCCTACCTGCTCACATTACCACGCAAACTGAGAACACAACTCTTTTTCAAAAGGAATAAAATATCAGTTTTGTGATCATTGCTCATAAACTATAGCATAAAATATATAAATATGCAAAAATTTGAATGTCTATTGCATGGGCGATGCTGAAGTAGTCGTAAAAAATAGAAAACCAGAAGACCGCGCCTACCGAATATTATAGTGTATCAAAATTTGTTTTTTTCTTTTTCTAAATACTTTTATTATGCGCAGAAACAAGTTTCAAAAGACCCCATAAAGTGTATGAATTCTTGATCAGTTTTAAATGTGGAAAGTACCTAGGCATGTTCGTCTATTTGTCTGTCCATCTGCCAACCTGTTCAACTGTGTAGGATATGTGGTAAACATTCTCCGGTTAGCCAAAATTGAAAACATCGCCTGCAAATTTGTAAAAAAAGGACAGATGAACAGCGCCCACACGCCTATGCGGCAAGTGCTTTTATTTTGAAAATAGAGAAAATCAGCCACACCCACTCCATGTAAAATTTAGTGTGTTCTCTTTTTTGCTTCTTTTAGGCAGTGATGGGTATACAAATTTCGCTCACGACCGAATATAATTTTCTTAGTTGTCTTTTTATCTTTGATCACAATTTGTTTTGCAACGCAGTAGACTTTGCGAAAAATTGCATGTTTTTAGATACAACCCTAGCAAAATTTCGTATTAAAATTTTTTTTTTTTTAATTTTTCTTTTAAGGACGAGCTCTGAATGATTACGAACAGAAAATGCATGTTTTCTTTAATTTACATAAATCTATTGGCAGTTATCGTGCCAGCTGCGAAGATGCTTTTTGCTATGGGCCGAATTTTCAAAGTATTTGAATGAAACTTTTGTTAAGGTATAGTTTAAATATTGCGATTTTATATGTTTGAAAATTTGAGTAAAATATTATTTTTATTATTATTATTATTATAATTTTAGACTAATGAAATAAATTCTTAGACTAAAAAAAAGACATTGAGCACTAGCAGCACAGGCTATCGGCTCTAATATAAATAAATGTACATTAGATAATGAGCTTAGTAGTATTCATAAATTAATATGTTGAATTTATATTCGGTTCTGAAGCTGATTTTAGAATGTCTAAAAGGTTAGTCGCTCCAAATGCAATACTTCTAGCCAACGAAAACTTAAGGCAGTCGCAGAGAATGTGCTTTATAGTTAGAGTTTGTCCACAACTACAGATTGGGGAGGAAGAGTTCTTCGAGATCCATTGGTGAGTTGCGATAGTATGACCAAGGCGAATTCTCGAAAATGTTTGGATCTTGGTTTTCTCAACATTTGTTGGATATAAAGGTGGAGTTAATTGAGGGTTAATGGAAGAGTAGTGTTAATGATGGTATTGTAAATTTCCTTCTGCAATTTTGAGTAAAATGTATTTTTTTTTGATCATGTGAAAATTAAGTGAAAACATTATAATTTGATATAGTCGACCATGCAAAACCCTACGCAACCTCTCCTAATACAATTCTTCGTTTATTTTTGCGATATAGTATTACGTATTTTACTTTTTTTCGAAATGAGGCTCTACTTTTCATGTTAGTCCTTATGCGAGAGAAGGCCAAAAACATGGATTGACCAAGTTCAAATTTAACAAAATTACTCTTCTTGTTCAACTTCTTCTTATTATTGATCTGCTTTACTTCACTTTCATAAAATAATGACAATTAAAGTTTGTTCGCGCTTGCTTGCTTTTCGTAGGAATCCCTAGACATGATGAGCTATAAAAAGCGAATTACGTGATCCAAATTAAATCCAGTTAATTTCTACGTCAAGTTGCTATTATGGACCAATGTTCACCATAAGCCTTTTGTTATTTTTGATCTTTCTGTCCTAGTAAAGGCTTATTTTTATGTTGACAGATGAAACGAGGCGCATCCATAAAAAGCGTCGCATCATCTATCGCTCCCAAAAAGCCATGAAGAGAGATGAGTGGCTAGTGTCGATGAAGATCTAAGAATCGCGATGGGAGAGCACAACGAGAGGAATATGAACATTCGTTCTTACCCCAATCATAACGCGATAGGCTGAAAGGCCACAAATGCGAGGTAAATTACTATCTCTTTCAGTTCTTGACTGGTCATGACTATTTCTTGTACTTGTACAGGGCACGAAAACTCGCCAAATTGACCGAAATGTTCGGAAAGAAACGAAAATGCCGAATGTACTATATTTCAGTGCAAAAAATTTGAGAATCGTAAACTCCAAATAGGATCTAGTGAAACATTGCAGGTGATAGCTGGCAGCAATGAAACCTTGAGCATCACAGATGATTTTGTAAGCGGAGCGCTTTAAGCATTGCGGTGCTTAGAAAGATGGCGGGTGGAGAGTAGAGGAAGTGGAAGCCAATAGTTTATTCCAGTGAGTTCTTCAAATACGAAGCGCGTTAATTGCAACCAGCCTACGCGAAGTAATATCTAATTTTGGCCCCGCGGAGGAGAGTGGTAGACGAAGAGTGTGTGACGGGTAGTTTTAGCACGTAGGCGCCACGGTTGGCAAATCGTGCATGGTGCTGGCACGAACCAATAGTAAACACACACACACACACACACACACACGAATATATTAAGTTGATTTAGAGATTCATTTTCAGAGTTGCATATGAATTCATAAAAGAAGTAAATTTTATCTTGCGCTGTTAGACATAAGAGAAACACCATAACTTAATTAACTATTGAAGAAAATAAGAAGAAAAAGTCGCTTTGAAACGTGACAAAACCCGAATGTAAATGTTTAGAATACTAAATTTAAGCGCGGAGGCTCATTAGTGTTAAGGGACAATTGGAAATGCTACAAAAATTCTACTTACAAACAAAAAGGCATTGAACACAATATGCTCTGATGGACGGAGACAAAGGATGCTGATAAATCAAGTGGCAATTCCAAGCTATTCTACGTGTATGCAGTAAAAAATTTTCTTTAAAGTTGCAGAGCACTTAATAATTATTGCTCTGTACTATAGATAGTAGAAGCACAGACTTGAATTATTTTAGCATACAAATGCCGCACTATTTGCAGGCAAAAATCGTTAAGATGAAATCAATCACTGAAAGTGAAACTCTCTGAAAAGTCAAATTTAAATCTTCACCGTTCTGTGTAGATTTGAATTTGAAAAATTTCTTAGCTTAGTTGGAACTGCACTTGCTCCTATTATATTAAGGGGTAACATCGGAATAATAGTTCTAAAAACAGGGTTTTTGACAACATTTTCCTAATAATATTTGAGGTGATTATTAAAAAAAAAATTATTTTCGAAAAACCGTAACTCATCTTTTATTTAAGGAAGGCCCGAAAAAAAACCATCTAATCTACATTCATATATTTATACGTTTTATATCCTATGTATATTAGAAAGACGTAGGATTTCTTGAAAATAACGATTTTCGTTTGATTGATGGATGTTTGAGCAAGAATGGTTAATTTTCAGGCAGCAAAAAAAAAAGAGAAATAGTTACATTATCTTATCAAAAAAATCCTATGTATGTTGGTAGGGGAATGTTTCTCTAAAGATATTGTACAACAAAGGGGAAAGAAAAGAACGAAAATGGTTGCAATTCTCGTATAGCTGGTTTTAAAAAGACGTTTTATTACTTTTTTCGATTAGTATGCGACCACCGGAACATAAAACTGCCCTGCCAAGTTCAACTATTCCCCGCAGTTTTGTTTCCTCGAAAAGTAAGGCGCATTTTATTCGCTCAGCATCGGCTTCGATGCAAAACTTATATGACTGAGCACCAATATCCATCTCGAAAAACTTTGACGATTTATAGAATTTTAGTCAGACGGCTATGACGTACATTTGTTTGAATCAGAATTCGGTAGTATTGACCTTTTCACGTTTTTGTTTGGAATTGCCTTTTCAAATGGATATAAACATTTTCTAATAACATCTGCTGGGGGATTAACAAAATCCAAAAACAATAGTTAAAACTATATATATATATATATATATACATATACTATAACTTCCCAGCAGACATTTATTTTTTTTTTTGCCAATAAAAAAAAAAAATGGATTTTCTCAAAAGCTGTTACTTTTTAAATTGATTACTTTGAAGGCGTAGGATAATTGAACGCCTCGTTTCGGCTTTCTCTTATACGATATGCTACATTGGTCGATGGAACAGTTCCGATGTTCATTGTAAACTTGAATTTATGTATAATACATTTAAATTTAGTCACTTACTTTTTCCGCAGTATTTACTCAAATAGACATAAAACACAGAAAATGTTTGTAGCAAAAAAAAAAAAAAAAAAAAAAAAAAAAAAAAACGTGTTCTTGCATATCCTTGACAAATTAAAATATTCATTAGAACTCTTTATACAAAAAGAAACAAATACATACTTACCCTCGTACCACATGAATCTTCAAACATCCAGATCCAGAACACTAGCATAATTATGCATAATATTGTATACGTAAAAACATGCAAGCTGCTGCACATTGCTATAGACATATTTACGTTAAATACTCTGTGGTTTTTGACGTTATGTGTAAAGATGTTGGGTGCTTCCGGTATTTGGAGTGGATTCATATATGTTTATGTACAAGTATGTAACAGAATTTGTGAAAACTGTTGGATCTTCTTCTATACACATGTATACATATGTATACACATATATATACATATATATATATATATATATACAGATATATACATATATACATACATACATACATACATATATACATACATATATATATATATATATATATATATATATACATACATACATATATAAATACATATGTACATATATACATACATATGTATACATACTACATACAACTATATATACATATATAGATACTTGTATATACATATATAGATATATATACATGTATATACATATATGTGTATACATAGCGTCAGTTAACAATGATGAAAGTGTGCTTGTTGCTTAACGAAGCTCAAGTGTGAAATGAGTATATGTCTGTAATCGCATGTATGTACGTGTGCTGAATGAATGAATAAGTAAATAACACTGACTAAATGGATATGCTGGTATGAATTTAATTCCATTTGCATGAATGAATACGTGAAGTCACTTTAATACAAATAAGCTCTACTGTTTTCTCCGTGAGTCCGCGAAAAATACTCTATGCATTGCATACATTTTTCACCCTACAAAATTTATTCACTTTATAATTCCTTCTCGCGATATTTAAGAGAAAATATTTCCGCATCAGCGTAACTGTAAATCTCTTGCATTATGAAATATGTATTGGGTTGGTCGGATAACGTTTTCTACTTTGGCGAGTATTGACTAAAAGAAGGTGTCCTTGTGTTCTGTTTTTTCCTTTTTTTCTTGTTTGCAACCTTTTGGCATTTAATACGAGATGCCTTTAGCCTAGATTTGTAATAATTCCTTTAGATTAGCATTTTATAAAAACAAAAGAAATGCAAAAACGATTATTCAATTTTTTTTTTTTTTTTTTTTTTTTTTTTTTGTCATATTTCCTGAAAAGAAATGAAGCTGAATGAAATTCACGAAAATGTATGAGAAGAATAGAATGTTTGTAGCAAAACACAAAGCGACCGTACGTGTCAGAATTCAATTAGCAAATTTTTCTCTAGAGATTTTCCACTAACAACGCTGACGAAAGCCGTATTCGATTCAGTTACTTGCCGTTCAAGATCGCTCGTCCATGAGCGGTTAATGAGAAAGTTGCCAGAAACAAAAAAGAAAAGAAAAAAGAGAAAAAGAAAGACCAGTAAAAAATATATCTGGCTGCGGCGACAAAGGAGACGCCTTGGACACCTTTAAGATAAATATATTTTACAGCATTAAATTTTACAAAAAAAAAACCAAACATGTAACTGAGATGTATTCGGGCAAAACTGCATTAGTGAAAATATTCTGCCAATATATGCCAAACTTTCCACAACCGATTTTGGAACTGCCAAATATGAAAGAACGACAACTTAAGCGCACTAAACAGGGAAACTAATCACGGCGATATTGTTAGCTGTAAAAGTAGGCCACTTCAAGTAAGAAAACAAGGAGTAGCTAAATTAACTAGTAAATGTCAGTACATTTAATTTTTGAGAGCCATAAAAGCAAACAATGTGTATTTTTGTTATAGTTGGTTTGATTGTGTTGTGGTTTGATCGATTTTGGTATTCCAAAGGAGGGTCGTTATGTCCCGCAACTTGTGATGCGGCGGTGCTGTTGCTTACTGAAAATGTCTGAACAATTTGCTTATTTTTAATCCTCCTCCTCAGGTGGAGATGACTTTTTGAGGAATTGCAAGAACATTTCAGGGAAAATCAAATGATGATAACAAATATTGAAATTTTATTATTATTAATTTTATAAAAAGACCAAAAAACTCGAATTCGGCAAACAATGTCCTTTTAAACATCTACGTAAGCGATACAATAAAGTTTTATCTAAAGAATTTATCGTACTGTCCATCTATTATTAGTTATTTGGCATATTTTTAAGAAAATATGATACGTGCTTAACCCTTCCAGAGCAACACATGGAAAACATCAAAAGAGCTAATCCTGATACTCCAACAAATAACTTTTACAAAGTACATCACTCGAGTATAGCGAATAGGTTTTAAAATTTCACGATAATGTAAACCGTTTGGGCGCCGATGGTTATGCGCAAGAGTTATACTACCAGCAGAGAAAACCGATAGTCTCCATATAACGGCAAGGACTTTGCTAATATTTATTTATCTTAGTTAGTAGTTTGATATTCAAGCGGTCCTGTTTTGTTGCTAGCCTTAGAAAAAGCCTTATATTATATTATATTGCTGGGCGAAGCTTTTCTTTATGAATGGAAGCAAAGAAACGATGCCAGAAACTTGCTAAGGACCATGGCTTTGCTCTTATTCGGTTAAGAGTACAAACCATTGCTTTAGATTTTTAAATGATCGCAAAAAGCGTTTCAGGGCTAATTTTTGCTAATACTAGTTCCAACCCTGCTGATGACTGTTCATATCAAGTTATGAATTGTAGTTTGGTTGATAATTTCATAATTTTTAAATATGACGTATTACAAGGCTTAAGATCATTATAGTGCAGCTGTATTCCATAGCCTGATGGCATCCCGTCATGGACTCTGGTTGTATTGCACGAGTAGCGCTGTTATCCCAGTACACAAATACGGAAATAGGAGAACTACAGAGCTATTCAAGTCATATCAAAATAATTCGAACGATTCATTAGGCAACAATTAGTTTTCGTTACACTTCATTCCCTCCCTGCCTGTTTAAAAGGAAGATCAATTGTGGCAAAACTTGCCAAATTTTCAAGATAGTCTTTAGTGCTTCGAAAACGGAGGTAGCATATACTGATATTCAGAAAACTTTGGATTCAATTTTTAAACTTTAGTCTTCGAGCTTCCTTCCTTAGCTATTAAAACGTGTATGGTTTGATTTCCATCGTAAATCATATGGAGTTCTTTCTAACTCTACTATTTTCGTGACGTCAGGTTTTCTTCAAAGTAGGCACTTGGGAACTCTTCTATTGGTCCAGTACATAAATGATTTTCAATTCTTGATTAAAACAGACGATATTTTGCAATAAAATGTCGGGTAATAATGTCGAAATGTTCTCTTCCTTTAATTTGAACACGTGCTCATGTGATTTTGAGACATTAAATCTAAAAAAATGTAAGAGCCTTTCATTCTGAAGGAAGAATACCGAATACTACCGAATATTTGATTAATGTACATAAATTGTCGATTCATTCATTATATTAAGTTTTCTGTCTGCCTCCGCAGATGTTAATTTGGTTAAATAGAATCTTTTCAGAAGCAATTCTTGCTCTTGGATTCAAGAGATTGGGTTGTGTTGAGATCGCCTAGATTCTTTGCCAGTTTATGAAAATAAATTGCGTCCTTTAGCCCTACTGTCATCAGAAGAGAAACGAAGATATATTTTTCGTATCTCCTTCTTTAGTTAATTTGATAATAAATAAGTAATAAATGACATTATTGAGTCATCTTCTTAGCTCTATTAAGAAAGATAAACTTCTTCAAAATTCTTCATTCTCATAAAGCGTAGCCAATTGAGATATAACTCAGTGCTTTCTTTTTTGCAAATATCTAATGTTAATTTCAATATTGGACTCTATGTATATACTATTATAAAAGCCTCCGTTAATAGAGAGGTTATAACTATGTTGTATCTAAGCTAACTAACCTTCAATCTTCAAAATTTCGTATTATTCGTAAATTAACTGAAATATCTTCGCTACCAAGCTTTTGCAAGGTAGCGTTGATTCGACAGTTTCATTTCATTCCCGTCTCGAAACTGTACCAACCAGAGAAGACTCTCTACACCACTTGTGGTACGAGAGCATATTACATTTGTGCGGATTTATACACCACCCAGAAAGACTTGTTGTATATGAATAACTAGAAGAGGGTGTAGAGAATTTAATGATTGATCGTGGCGCACTAGAGTATTTCTACTTGTAATTACTTGTAATGATAGTTAAGTCCAATTGTGAGAAAAAAATTAATCCATCATCTCGTGACGTCCACTTTAATTAATTCAAAATTAACATACTTAGCTTATTGTATTCTATTCCTCAAGCGTATTTACTTGGCTGCTAAGATATCTTCATTCTGCCCTGCTTACCTTATGACTAATAGGCATAAAACCTGAAAAACAATTTAAAAAAGAAAATTTAATCCCTTATAACTTTGTTGCCGATTTTTTCCATATTTGCACATAGATAGTAGAGTGTTTTGTAAAGTAGAATTTGGAGAATTTCAATCTTCTATCTCTCGTAATTTGTGCGTAATGAGCAAAAACGCACGTTTGTTTAAACGGCCTTGCGTTTAGTTTACTTTTTACCTTCAGTAAAGCATGTGCTCCGACGAATTTGTTCCACTTTCAATATCAACTTGCGTTCAAAAGCTTCCACTGTTGTTACAACTAAATTTCAAGTCCATATGTTTAGTTTTACGATCAGGACAAATATATTTACTTTAAAGGGTCTCTGAAGCTTCCAGTTGTGCGTTACAAGTATTATGACGAAGTGAGTATGCGCCCATCTTCGGGTGATTTGTATAAAAATATAATTTAAAAAAAGTACAAATATTATTATCGGGCAAGATCGCCCATTAGATATCCTACATAGCTAATACAGTCTAATGCAGTTATTCACTCGTTTTGATAATAATACACCAAAAGTTACACATTATTTTCACCTAAAGGCGTTTCTTTTTACGACAGCGCGTATATTAGGCGATCCCGAACACATAACATGACTCAATGAAAATTTCGCAAACTTAATTCGCTTACCAAAAATGTTATTTTTTTTAATTTCGGTTTCCGTCATAAAAAACTTGAACTTGGGTACTCTGTCAATACAAGGACTTGCTTTTGACGATAACCCCTTTACATGTTAGGGTCTAAAAAGTCGACCTACTTGGCTGAATGGTCCAAGAAATAGATCCATATGGTTTAAATTTGGTCCACTTAAGAAGAAATTTTCATAACAGAAGATTAACAATTAAGCATATAAACGTTTGCATTTCCTGATAATATTTATATGCGGCGGTATCCGAAAAATAGACTTACGTTGCCCAAATTGGGTTAAGTTGATTTTTTGGTCAATTTCCTATTATGAGCCAATTTTCACTATAAAATGTGGAAAAAGTTGATTCAATTTTCGTAGATACGAAATGCATGCACCGACATTGGATAGGCAGATAGACAGAAGCTTAGAAAACGATTCTATATCGATCGTGATAATAAAATGTGGCTCTCATTTTAGACGCTTAAGCTTAATATACCCTGTATCCTGCACAAGTGGGTATAAAATTATATATACTTTGAAAAACCGAACTCAATTGCGTAAAAATACATCGCGTACACGCAAACATAACCCGAAAACTAAATTTTTTTGGGAACGCATCTACCGTGTAAAAAGAGAATTATATATACTTCATATAATCCTCAATCGCAATTGCATCGCGATATATCCCAGACTACTACCTGACCTTATCTTGATCTTGGCTCAGTTTTTTGCACGACATTCGCTTGATTCATTTGGTGCTTGGTGCTTCAGGATCGTATACACAAATCCATTCATTCTCATTTTCCGCAATGACGCAATTCATGAATTTTCGGTACTGAAAATCATTTATTTTACTTGAATTTATTCAGATGAATCTGTAGACAGACATCAAAGACAGCATGTATTACCAGCAGACGGAAGAAAAAAAAAAAACTTTCATAGATTTCAGAGTACTGGCATAGTTTTGTATATGAAAAATTCATCTTAGTTTTTGCTCACAATATTGTCATTATTTCGGGCGATTTCATCTCATCAACTTTGAAAGTTATATCTTGAAAACCCTTTGCAATAATGGAAAAAAGAAAAATTAAAAATACTTTAAATATATATATATATATATATATATATATATATATATATATATATGCTTGTGATGTCAGGCTGACCGACAGTAGAGCGAGACAAAGCAATAAGTGAATGCATCTTTTACATCAAGTTTACTTCAAATGCTGTACGCTTAGTTTAATAGATTTATAAGTTTAATATTGTTTTCATTCGGTGCAGATAAAAGCGAAGAGAAAATGAACATTTTCTAAAGTTTCTATAAAAAAAAGTTTCTGAAAATGCATAAAAATTCTCTCAACTACTTTGCTTATTTAAAATTTTCTTTACTATACTATACCATATACATATATATGAAAATAAGCATATTTGAAGTAATATGTATACAGGACACTCTCCGAATATATAACTAAGCAATTTTCTCTATTTTTTATACGTTTAGCGAATTTATTCATGAATAAGAAAGGATTGCTTGAAAGTGAAAGATTACATTGGCCGTTAGCCAATAAATAAACTTTAGTCCTTACCACCTGTTTACCGTTTACATTCATTCTATCCCTATGTCGAACTATGTCTACTAGGCTAACTAAGAATTATATTCCATTATAAATATAATTTTTATAAAGCATCGCCATGTGCCTCGCTTGATATAGTGAATAAAACACAAATCACTCTTTATTATGCATATATGTACGCTGTATGCAATATTATTAGAATTGTGAAAATATTGAAGAAGAGAAGCATCTATGCGATCAGCATAAAATGCACAAACATTATCATAAAAGCACAGTATTAAGGGAGTCGTTTGCATTCTCAAATGCAAGCAAGCACCTCAACTTGACATCTTTATAGCTACCATCTAAAGAATGTCGATAAATTCGTTATCCTGTTTACAAGAATCCATATCCCTAGCCGACATTCGCTGATGCCTGACGATCCGGGATGATGGATCAGGTATCAGAAACCTTATAAAGTATAACAACTTGTGATTAAATCTAAATTACTAACGGATTTAGTTTTATCCATCTGCCGTCTGTCAATCTAAGTCTCATGTATTGTTTATTCTTGTCCTTGCACTCAAGAAATTAAAAACAGAAAGTTATGCTTGAGATTTATACTTATTTAGTAAAGGACGCGTACGTAATTCCTGCAAAGCACTTTATTGCATTAAAATGTCTTCCACCAATCGATGTAAAATATGGACAACCATTGCGACCAACATCCCCGAAAAGGGACAAGGTTTACGTTTATTAATATAAAGGGTGTGAAAATTTCGGCACTTGACGAGTGTAATTTTCTTAGGTGTTTGTTAATTTCAATCTTATTTCTCTTGTGCACGGCATTGCTCGCAAATGATGAAAGAGCCGCAAGCCTTATTTATCATTCATACTTCTTTCTTCCTTTTTTGCTATTAAGACTCAAATGCTAGTTTACGATGACAATAGTAATGATGTCGGTAAAAGTATGTACTTATGACACCAACCTTTATTAATTTGAAAGCATTTAGACTAAAACTATACAACATTTTATCCAGTTGCTATTACCGTTACTTCAGTTTCTCTTTAAGTTTTAGAAGATGGACATGGTTATTATAGTACAACAGGCACTCACACCTTTGTAAATCAAACAAAAAGAAAACTGCCCCCTTTTAGGCAGAAGAGCATACTTCTCTTTGTTTAACAAACACTGAAATGGAAATTTACACGAAGGGAGGGACGTTTTCTAACAAAGCTATGCTTGCATTTTCCAAGTAATTTTGCAACGAAAATTTGCAAAAAAGAAAAAAAAGCAAATAAAAAATTTCCTTGAATATTAGAAATACGAACAGAGACATGGGTTTCACTTATCTAGATACGTGCGTCCACTTCCATATTATCAAGTCGGATTGCGATTTCTTTTCTTTTTCATCATAGACTAACAGAGCCATAAAATCTTTAGTTTAGTGTGATGATAGCTTTTCTTGAACCGACTTGCAGAAAAATGATCAAAGAAGAACGTTAATATGCTATGGCAAGGCGTGGAAAAAGATGAGATATTATTTTTGTGATGAATAAATGATTGTAATAAAACGTTTGGATCTCATTTATTCGAACTCTTTTAATAGAGGTAACGAAGCCATTCCGCGATTAATTTTTTAATTGCATCTTTTTTCTAATCCAGACAAACCCCTAAAGAAGCAAACGATATTAAAGAGTGCAGGTAACACGTCTTTATATTAGACTACGAGAAAGATTTATGGTATTTTTTTCCAATACATGTCTTTCTTGTTGATTAAGTCTAAGCCTAATGCCAATAGCTAATAGGCATAAACCTATAAAATATGAAAGGGGTCCATATATAATTAAAGAAAAACGCTTCTTAAGTGAACAGAACCAGATAATGCTTTGAAGGCTTGTGAAAAAATTCGCGTCGCTTATCCTACACAATCTTTGTCAAAACTAGAAACATTGAAATTGAACGCTTCTTCGAAAAATTGAACACATTTCACTGTACGAGATAGCTGCGGAGATCATTATTAATTAAGAAATAATTCTGATGATACGACTCGAATTAGCAATGAAAAATTTAATATCTTAATTTAATTTAGTGATTTATTAGAAGCGATTTCCGTCAGCGCATGATTACTGAAAGAAAATAAAATTGAACCATTTTTGAGTGTCATAATGTGTGCAACACTAGAAAGGAAGCTTCAGAGACGCTATAAATTACATATATTTTTGATCAGCATGAAGTATTGAAGTATTGATTAAGCCAAGTCTGTCCGTCTATGTGACCGTGTGCTATGCCACACTACTGACACTCTCCTGATCGTAAACTTGAAGATATCGACTTGAAATTTAGTGAGAAATATTGGGAGTTTCTGGACGCAGGTTGGCCTGTAGTGAAGGGTAAATTGAACGCGGCTCCGTATTTCTAAAGAAAAACTTGTGCTTTTGTGCTCATTCCACATTCGGCCATGCCCACACAAAGTTATAAAATGTTCTTTTTAAAATTTTTTTTGACGTTTTATATTTATTAATCATAGGGTGAATAGGACAAAATATTTGCACACTCCTCCAATGAAATAGTGTAAATGACGACGTGGTGGATTTATCTTTTTTTTTTTACAATACCATCGATATGGGTATCAAATAAAAGGACATGAAGAATAGCATAGGACAAGCTAATTATGTTAATTCTAAGGCGATAAACATTTTAATGGCGGCGGGTAGGCGACGTTCGGCCCTCGCCGAATATAACTTTCTTAGTTATATTTTTTTTTATTAGCTTCACACTCATATAAGCATACATCTATTGTTACACCTGACACACAGATCATACAAACTTTATGAGATGTCTTGATATCGAAGCACATGTAGCAGTCCTTTCGGACGATATCCGTGACGGGGTCGGGAACACTGGTATTAATTAAAATTTAGATTTTCAAAGAAATTTCATTTCATCTGCGAGAAATGAATGCAATGAGTCTGCCGGTTGAGGATTGCAATGAAGCAATCGCAGACGAACATTATCTAATAGCGATCTCATCGGTAGCCTTTTGTAAACCCTATTACGCAATCTAGATTCCATGACTCTAATTGTGATTTCTGTTTTTACTTTAGGTCGAGGTCTTTTAATTTGGAGATTTTCATTTTTGATACACTCACAGCATTACATTGTTTGGTTTATGTTCATAATGTTAAAGATTTGATCAAACGTTTCATTCTTTTAAATAAATTTAAGAGATAATCGAATTTTCATTTACTTCTCCAAAATAAAACAAGATTGAATTAACCTCCAGGTCGAAGACGAAAACCTTTTGAATTTGTTCATAATTTTGCAAGTGAATGGCTCCCAACTTTTTTACAACAACAAGCAACATTAACGAAAGCAGAGTAAGTAGGAACATGTAATTCGGGTGCGACCGAATCTTTTATACCGATCACCGTTATCCTATCAAAAATTGCAAAAAAAAGGAAATTTATAAATTTCCATACTCCATAATATTGGGTGGGAGTGGCTTTTTTTTTTCTATTCATGTAGAATAATTCTGTGGAATTTTATATCGTATATCCCGTTGTAGGTCATCAGCAACGAGAAAAGGCCACAGAAAACAAAGAGATTTTCAGTTTGACTGTGTAGACTTGTAGACTTGTCGCCAAACCCTTTTGCAAATTTTTGTAAGGCTTTGTCTGCACACAAGTGCTGGCAATTGCTAAAAATTCCGTAATGAATTTCTTCTTTTTGTTTAGTTAGTTAGGCAAACTCAGATCGGATGGTAACAAGATCATTAAACGGTTTTTTTTGTTTATAGCAAGTGTTTTTTGTTTGGCATAGAGAAATTCGACCACATTCCTGCTTATATTATCTACAGACATATATATATATATATATATATATATATATATATATACATATACATATAACCTCAAGATAGCGAATTTTGACTGAAAATAGAGAGCTTGACAAAATGGCAACTATAGTGTAAATCGTCCAGTTAGCATCATTCCTTATGTCTATTCTATGCATTAAATTTCTTGTTTCTCCATTACTCCTACTGTAGGCTGCAATACAGGCTATTCGTCAAAATGCTAAGCAAATGTAAATTTTTATTCATGCAGTCAGCATGTTTCTCAATCAGAATAACAGGATTTCTAAAGAAAGTAAAATGGTTACAAGTCAAACGTAAGCACAAGTTATTTGAGAGTACGCAAGAGGAAGGCATAAAAGTAAAACATCTGCAATGTCTGTATAGATAACAGTCAGAAATGCAATTTAAATATGTATACATATGTGTGCAAACATATGATCAGATTGATGGGATTCTGAAATAACTTAGTTACATATATCTAAAGGCTATAACAGGACTTAAAAGGGCGAAGTTGATCTGCAGACACATCTAAAATCACTACAATGCAAAACTTTCTTCTAACAAGATAGCACAGTTTACAATTTGAATGTAACTTTTTTCTCACCACATACAAATTATGCACTAATTTGTAACGGAGTCCCTTCCATTAAGCTAGCAGTGCGCCGGTCTAAGCGAAAGTCATGTCCGTCCATGAATCGGATTCTTACATTTTTAACATATTACGCCACGTATTAATTCACAATTATTTCCTTGATTTAGATTACCGATCAAAAAATTGCTATGGTCTGATAATTTGCAGGATTGGTAATGTCAGAGTTCTAAGGTGCTGCTTGGTCGTGTAATGACCCGGCGAATATGGAAGCCGACTTCGCAGGACAATGGCCGAGTTGCTATTTAGCCGAGAAGTTCAGTGCACATAGAAATAGACGGAATCCTTCTTAATGACTCGCTTGCAAGAATCGAATCGGCATTGAGCTTGCTACTCTTTCAAGGAGTAGGAAAGTTTTATCTTTACCAGGTGAGGAGAAATTTGAATCCAATAGTTCAGCCATCATATTAACATTAATCAATCGTGTCAGATGCTTCTTGATCGCTTCGACGAAGAAAACGATGCGTTAAAGTGGTTTCCTTATCTCTCCATGAACTGCCCGAAGTTGCTTCTTTTTTTTTTTTTGTTTTG
>NW_023998427.1:2524937-2661678 GCF_014805625.2 Glossina fuscipes
CCCCCTGCTTAAAAAGAACTTATTTATGATTCGATGCTCATAGCTTGCGGCTTCTTTCCATATTTCATAAGAGAAAATTTATTTTTGTGCTCAGTAATTACTTATAATATACGCTCCTCTATTCTCTCTCCATAGATTGACTAATGCAGTACTTGTGCAGAACAGCTTAGTATCGTAAGTCGACGTCTAGTGATGTTCGTTCTCTAATCGTTCAAAGTTTTGCACGCAAATTCTAAATGGTTGCGCATAGTTGACGTTATTTTAGATTGATGCACACCATTGTTGTCAATTATTGAGATTATTACTTACCAACTTTTCGATCGCACATCTTCAAACTCGGTCTGTGCCAATAAGTTAAGAGAAAATCCGAATTTTACCAATTTTGAGCCAAAAATGACTTTTATAGCCAGAGTACATAACTATTTTATTTTTCCGAAGAATGAAGGCATTTGAGCTGACCATTTTTTAATACAAACTAAGATAGAGGCACGCGAGTAAACCTAAAATAAGCTTGTGGAGTTTGCCCTCCTGCCTAGCTTGATCGCTGCTTACCTTAGCTTAGCAATTTCTCGTATTAATTGAGAGTTGATTTTATGGGACGAGTTCGACGAAATTTCCTCCCGGCTTATCCAAGTTAAAACATATCTCCTACCAAAAGTTATTAAGTAAATTCATTTAGTTGTTAGCGAATTATTGTTCGAAAATGCTTTAATAAGACTTCCCCTTCTCCCGTTTATTCCCAGGCATTACTGCATATAAGTGATCACAAGAATTTGTTTTCCTCTTGCTGCAATTTTCTGATATTTCGTATTCGATATTTCAGCCAATTCTATTCTTCTTTCTCTTTCACATGGCTGTCGCAACCTTCGTCTCATATGAATGCGAGGTATAAAAATGTATAAAGTTTGGATATGGGCCGAAATGTGTAAAGGAAGAGAACTCGTGTATAATTAAAGCTTAATTGCTATCTCGAGAAAGCTTGAACAAGACGAAATATGGTAGGACTGTGTCATTAATTTCTTTGGAGCTCTCTAAGTAATCGGCAAGTGATTCGATCGAACATGATGGCAAAAAATTCAAGTGCAGTGAATTTTTATTGTATGATTAAATGAATCAAAAGCTTTGCACGTCAAGCAGATGAAATTAACTCAGAAATCGTATGACAGTTTTGAGGACTGACTTACGCAAATCGGTTTCATGCCGATATATGTTGAGCATGCGCGTCCTTTCAATGTCAATAATTATTTGATCATGCAAGGACAAGGAGTATTGTTATCCTTTTTTGTTTTTGATAAAATGCTTATTCCCATATTTAAGAAAATAACGAAATTAATCTGCACAGCAAGCGTATAAAGGACCCATCCGCTATTTCATTAGGACAAAAGCAGTGTAATAGTTTTGGCTGACCTCCAAATCTAAAGTACTTCCCGTTATGTTGTGAAAGAAAGTGTTATAGTAGTATACTAGGGGTTACTAAAGAATAGTGAAAGGATGAACACGTAAATGTTGAAATGCTGAAAATATGTCAGAAAATCATTTTCTACTCTCTTGGAATTCAGAACGCCATAGCAAAGCCCATGTCTATCAACAAACGCCACTAATTTTCCAAAACTCCTTAAAGCCGTGTACATCTAAGTAAAAATGAATAAAATTCACCAAGGCAGAATTTCAGAATACGATGCCACTGTACAATTCCAACAAGTATTAATTCGATTTAGTTTACAACCCATTCCGGAAAACCTATATTTTCATCTGAATGTTCAACAATACATTCTCTAAATAGTAAGTTTTATATTACAGTTGAATATATTCGAAATTGCACCGTACAACCTTCATGATACAGTACCCAGAGTGCCTTGTGATAGATCCACTTATTATTATATCGATCGATTCGAAAAGTGCTTCTTAGCTTGTCTATCCGTCTGTTTGTCTGGCCGAGTGGGTCCCCTTGTGTTGCACCTACAGGCCGCAATTTTTGAGAATTTGGTACACCGATGAACCTTGGCCGAAGGATGAACGCTTTAGGAAATGATTTGGACCGGGCCAAGACCCTATTTTGAAAAGTCGTTGTATTAAAAATTGTAGGATGATGGAGGAGATTTAATGGTGGGCCGTGTTCTACTACAGCGTTTTTACTCGTTTTTCTCTTTATGAGCTTGCTTCAGACACACCTTTAACATTAAAGACATACGACTTGCGTTAAGCATCAATTTTGTGAACAAAATAATTAAGCCAACAATCGCGAAGGGATACTTTCTTCAATACATTGTTTTGGGGCAGTACTTACGTTTCGAATATGAATATAATTTATTAATTTTTTCCTCCTTTTTCCTCCTTTTCTTCTTTCCTTTTTTCATATCGCATTGAGAAGTCGCAGAAAAATAGATTAAATAACCAGCAAATAATTTGAGTTTCATAATAAAAAAACACGGCCTATGTTAAGGAAAGTTTTTATAAATGTTTAGACAACACATTTATGGCAAACAAAGAATAAATTGACTCTTAAGTATTCCTTTAAAAAGCCTCAACTTGATTGTTTTTGTAAACGTCAAAATTTGTTGTAATATGTAATAATTGCTATTGAGATTACTTTCAAACGACATAAATATGAGGTTTTTGCTCTATACGTTGTATGTGGTAAAAGCAATTTATGCGTTTGCTTATTATGGGTTAATTGCTTTTGATGATTTTGCATTATAAAGCATGATGTTGATCTAGATAAGGCAGGCGATTAATTTCTCTCAGTATAGTATATAATCAGTAAATAAGAGATACTTTTCATACGTATGTATGTATGTATGTACTTTTTATATAACATATATATATATATATATATTTGACGTTTAATAAATTTTGTATACAATAAAACCAAGCAAGTATACACACACATATCATCTACAAAGCATCAAAATATAATGTATATACATACTCGTATATATACACATATACATGTATATACATGTTTATGGCCCATAAGGACTGCATCAGATGCAAGACTCTAATACAAATTTTTGTACGAGGGAAACAGTTAACTAAGCTTTTATTTTTATTTTGCCAGTCTTTTCAATTGACAGTCTGGGGCATTAAATTTACAATTTGTTGCGTTTGCTGACCACGTACACGAAATTGTGTGCAACCGCAAGAAAACAAAGAATAGAAAATATAAAGTGAAGAAGAAGAAGAAGAAGAAAAAGAAGAGCACCCTTTTCTAGCTCGGCTCTTTGGTTGGCTTATGGCACTACCGCACCACACAATCTAATGCATAATACGTTGAGTTAAAAATGTGCTTATTTTTCACGCCAAAATAGAGGTAAAGAGTTTATTCCATACATATATACTACATTATATGCATTGTACATATTTTACTGTTTCTGCTTTAAGTTTTCATATCTGCTTTTATACCCTACCATCACTTGTGTGTTACAATTTGTGCGAACGCAAGCTCTTGTATAGAGCGAAAGTCTTCCAATAATCTTCCAAAAATTGTGACTGCATGTATTATTATCAAAACGAGCGAATAACGGTAATAGGCGAACGATGGTGTAGAGCATGTAAGTTCGGCGTTGCCCGACTATAATGCTCTTACTTTTACTCTCATTGCAGATTTTATAGTTAATTTTAAGTAAAAACATAAAAGATGTAATACTAAAGATATGTTAAATATATTATATTTTGCTAATGCAAGGCTTTCTTAGATCCACCATTCAAACGGAACATACACAAAAAAAATTATATAAATAAAATAAAGAAATTGTTTAAAATAATTAAAAATATTATGTTCAAAGTATCCCGCACTGCCATCTACGTACAATTATCTAATCCTCCTGATAAAATGCATTTAGAAGGACATCTGGTCTTTTATGTTTATCCATGAAAGAATCGCCTAATTTTTCACAATATAGAAGGTAGAACGCATTCGTAATCTTTGTTATTACCCTTCGGCGCAACGCTTTAATTCGTTCACAATTTTATGAATATTCGCTGACAAAGTGTACCAAATATTTGTTATTTCTTCTCCTGTCGCCGCAAAGTGTACATTTTTCGTCCTTTTCTTCAGATTCAGTAAGGTTTTCATTTTCTACTTTTCTATATCCGCCACGACTTGTGCTACACAGTATATTAAGTTATTGCGCTGGTGTGTAACAGGCACAAGGAGTTAAGATAGACCCACCCTTTTTAATATTATACTGATCAATTCAGAATCATAGTCTGTTCGTCTGTCCATCTGATCCCTATCCATATAAATTTGTATTCAAACTACAGGTCGAAATTTTGAAGATAATTTGATCAAATTACGTACAGTGACGTGTTTTGACGAACGCTATTGAAAATGAATCGGATCGGTTCACATTTTTGACGTCCTATTCTGAAAAGTCGTTATATGGAAAAAAATTCCAATTTTCCAAATTTCAAGGGCAAAAAAAGCTAAGTGACAGTATTTCGGCATTGTAAATTGATCTGACAAACTTTGAACCGGCTGGGGCAATTTTTGAACCTCCTCTCATATAACGAAAACCTAAATTTTTATGACAAAAAGATATAATGCTTAATGCTTCATGGTGAAAATTATATCATAATGGGCCTCTTTCTTGGATCCTACCATAGTAAGGATTCTCACGAAAATTGATCCTTTACAGAGTAGAAAAGTCTAAATTTTAATGGTGGTATGTGGTGATGGAAATTGACCAATAATATTATAATACTTAAATACAAAAATGGACTCTAAAAAATGTAGACAATCCACGCCTATTTTTGGATCCTGCCCTATGTAAGGATTAAACTTGTACTACATTACGTTGCGTTTTCGGCCCGCTTCCCCATGAACACGCATATGAAAAATATGCCTTTATACAGAGCCCAGATATAATTTTTATCATTAATATATAATAAATATTAGAATTGTGTTAGACAATTTGGTGTAGTGTATTTAAGAGTCGGCCTTGCCCGACAGTATCGATTGAGTATTGACGAATTTATATGATTTATCAATAATAATACCAAATAAAACGAAACACACAAAAGCAAAAGTAAAGCCTCTATGGGCTTATCAATGGTGACGACATTTATGTACATTATCCCACGAACTTATTGAGTAATATGCTAACTTCATTTTTTAATATTAAAGAAGTCTTTCCGCTACACATTTTTCAATATACCTCGAATTATGAATATATCCCGCTTAAGTCAATTTAACCATTCTTCATAATGACCCAAGAAAGAAATCCTTGGAAACACAAGTCCTGGTTGCGTTGGTTTATCTCAGACGTTCAGTTATTGGTTTCTATGCCTCGATGCGATGCGTCGATAGAAAATGATTGCCCTCTGGACGTTGTATCTCCCGATTTCTCGCAAAACTTTGGCTAACCAGACAGTTGTATACTATCTAAAATTCGATCATTTTATAATCTTCAGACGCTGCTGTTATTGTGACGCACTAAAACTGGTTAAAAACGCTCCTTTCGCGAAGAATTTTCGTACCAGCTCGGCTTATCTCTTGTAGATTAAAACAATACAATGAAAAAAGTCTTATGATAACCATTGCGTAGGATTTTGCCTGAATGTCGCTTTAAACTCTTTACTGGCATGCTGGCGAATTTTGGACGCCTCTCCCCGAGGCCATCAGCCAACGAACGAAGAACACGACTAAATCCTTTAAACAATCCTCTATAACGGTTGTGTGTTCTGTATGCGAATTGAGAATTAAAAATCGAAATGACTTGGTTTTGGTACTTTGGTTTATTCTCTTTGAAAATTATTAAAAAGAAAAAATCTCCTAAGTTGATGCCAATTTTTAAAGGGAAATAACGATCTTATAAGATAAAGTGCTAGTTGTGTGCAATATTTATAACATACGATGGAAACATTGCACTCTATCGTTCAACATAAAAAGTTCCCTTATAATGTAAACGAGGTCTTAAGTTTCGAATCCTAAGGTCGGCAGACGCCCAATAATATCGAATATCAAAATTTGTTGTTTAATATTTGCCTTAAAATAAACAGAAAATATTTTATATCAATGCACAGCCAAGTAACTTATTTAGTGAATTTACTTTTCTTTTATTTCGCTTATGTTACGTGTATACCTATGTATATATATATATATATATATATATATATATATATATATATATATATGAGTCATATATGAGTCATATCGTTTTATTAAGGCAACGTGCCTGTTTAAATGTATGTCACGTATAAACGTATCGAAATAGTATGCATTTTTTTTCCTTTCCGCAAAAGTAGTTATTGTAGTCAATAATTTTGCCTTCATCGTTAATATCTATCCTGCTAGTGATTCGAGGCAATAGTGCGCATGATTTTCCTAACATTATATTCTTTATTTCTTGACATTGTGATTGCCTGCAATCTTAAATATCTTTTGGGAAATATTTGAACCACTTGTAAACAACGTTGATATTATTTATTGTTTGAAAATTTGTTACAATTCTTCTGCGAATAAACAGAAAAACACAAGTAATCCCTTCGATAGACGCCAATAAATTGAAACATACTCTAGAGTCATGCTTAAAAAAAAAAAAGAAGAAAATTTGACATTCTGTCATTAAAATGTCGACCGAAATACAAGTCTTGGTATATGGATGCTCGAGTCGGCAAAGGAACAACTAAGGTTTTCTTTCACCCACACGAAGTCATTAAGGAACACCAGAAGTAAATACCGAGAGTCTAATTGCAAGTAAACCTATCGATTGCAACACATATATGTGTAAAATATTTAGAGATAAGAGCATTACACCATTGTATTTTGGAGGCGGTGAAGATATCTGGAGCAATAAATTTGCTTACACCAAAAACAATGAATAACTCGAATCGACTTTTCTGCGGGACAAATTGTTAGAAAATGAAGAAATGTGTAACGAAAATGTATGATCCTCGAAAGGTACGGACACCGCCATTTTCTACACACATTTCTTCATTGAAAACTAGCAAAGAGTATGTTTTCGTTTTCATTGATCGGAACAAAACCGAAGACTAAACGAATAATTGGTTTATTATGAATGTCCTCAATAATTAGGAAGTCTGTCTAAAAGTACAGTGAACAAGTGTGAGTGGTGATCCTCGAATAAACAGACCCGCAACAAAAACTATCGTATAAGGAATACTGATCTAATATTATATTTTTCAAGGCCAGCTAAAACATCACTATGAACACACTTTTGCAAACTTCAATCAACTGACATGACCGTGTTCGATTAACTATTTTGCACTAACGCTGAATGTATTTTTGCGGGTGGCGGGTGGCGGATATCGGAGATTTACCTTAAGGTGACTTTTTTAACTTTTTCACTTTTTTTGCATATGCCAATTCTCACCGAATATCAATAAAAAAATAAATAAATATATAAATAAAAATAATAGACATTTCCAAATTGCACATGTGATCGACTAGTAATCTCTCAGATATATATATATATATGTATTTTATCTTGAAATATTTACGAATATCATGAAATATACAAAAGCCAAGTCACATAAAATTATTTAACAACAATAAAAATTTTACTGCTAAACATGGTATTGATCACAAATAACAATAGCGTCGACATTTACAAAAGAAAGCAAGTGACAAAGCATCATTCGCCTTACGGTGAATATCGAACACGTAATACCTTACGTTCGCTTCCTAATTGATTACAACAAGAGATATAGATCAAATATTTTAATATCCAACGTAATGAAAGATACAACTTTTTTGAAAAGATTCCAGCAAATAACGTGTAACGGGCACTTGCATCTTCGATGGGATCATTTCAAGTCACACGTACCTCAAATAAGTTCTTACTAAATATTTGCAACTAATTCTAAGTGCTGAACGTCCGTAAAGCATGTATCGATTCATGGAGTTCATGATGCCTTTGTTAAGCGTTACAACTAAAATGACAGATTCAATCGTCCGCGATTCTCCAAAGCATATAAATAACTCTTTGCGAAATTAATTTCGATTCTTGTTTTTGCAAAAGCGAGACAAGAGAACAATGTACGTACGTATATGCGCAAGAAATGACTAGGCAATGGATCTCGACTGTAAACAATTGACCATAATACACAACCATTATAAATATATTCAATTGAATGTAAAACCTAAACACAACCGTTTCAATAAACCACAGAATAACTTCTTCAGAAACTAAAAACCATTTGATAAAACTATATAAAGTTTATTTAAGCCGCGGGAACGTAAACTTACGATGAGTCCAAATATTTCAATGAGTTATGCACACGTATATAACATATAAGGTGAAGATACTACAAGTACAAAAACAAGATTTTATTCAGCTCTCGCTGCTGATGTTAATATTTGTGATGACGTTGACATGGGTTTGTTTAAAAAAAAAAAATAAAAACAAAAAAAAAAATAAAACAAAAAAACAAAAACAAAGTAAGCAAACGCGTATGCAGTAGTTCGAGGCATTGTTGAAAAATGAAATACAAATCGATTTGTAAATATGTATGCATTTTGTGCATACACTGTACGCGTTACCAAACCATAAAAAAAAAATAAAGAAGTAAACAGAAAAAAAAAAAAAAAATTAAAGTACAAATCGTTGCCACATGTGAACTGAATTTTTATTTTGCCAACTCTTGTGTATTTATTGGCTGATGTTGTTGTTTTATATTTATATGCCTACTTATAGCACCACACATGTGCTCATCTACGTATATGTATGTCCCATATACCGCTGCTTTTGTGCCAAACCTGGAAAGTATTAGTTTTCATTTTTTATGTAAGCTACCGGACGGTATGTTAAATCTATTACTCGGTTTGAAGGTGCATGCAACTTTTAAGCCGGACAAGGCCTTCAACTCATGCAGTTTTTTTTCAAACAATTATTATACGGCACAAGAAATTTCTATGAAATACCACTACTCGTAAAACATTCCAAAATTCCGACGGTCTGATGATAATAATGAGAGTTATTTGTATTGTCCAACGGATAAACATATCAAATGCAACCCTTTTAAGCAATTCTCACCAGCAAATTGTAAACAGCCGATCGTAAATTCTCTAATCAACTGTATTGGTGCGTGAAGATCTGAAGTTTTGAAAACATATATAACATATATAACAACAGTTTTGGTTTCGTTCGTTCTCAGCAAATTGCAAACGCTTTAGTACTACCCTTTGACAGACTCGAAATTGCATCTATGCCGACGAACGTGAACAAGTAGGTTTCGTTTTTACAGCACTATCATTAGAAACGTATTTAAGTGATGTTAAGCAGAAAATTGAAAAGTTAATATATGCCTCAAATGTCGAAATAATGCACATTGTATACGATCGTATACATCTACGTGCAACGTGCAACCATATAAAGCATAAGTAAAGTTTAGGAAACGTCATAAATTCATAGTTGCACTAAAAAGGAATCAAACAGAGAGAGAGAGAGAGAGGAAGCCTCAACACCCTATCAAGTACACAATTAATTTACATAAACAGAGCTATTATTGAGCTTGGTATCAGACTTACGAAACTCTAACTAAATTTAAATGAAAAGCGAAGAGAGTCATTTAGAAAGCAATGAAAAAACGAATGAAACGATTCTTATACTATATCAGCCAATATATGCTCGAAGGAACGAGTGTAAATATTTTTGTATTCCTCAATACATTTTCCTCGAAGAGTTATGTGAAGATGCAAATGTTTTCAGTTAGAGTATCCTTTTCTATCTATGCAAATAGTCACTGAAGTCAGTGGAGCTCATAGCTTGAGCATGAGATAGTTGGCTCAGTAATTTGACCATAAATTCATGCAATATTACCGTTGCGAGTAAACGCGTTAACTATTTAATGAGCAATTTTCTCATGCTCGAATTTTCATTGAACTTCGATATCTCGAGGATATCAACGATCCCTTGAAATTTTGCTCTTCGACGATTGGAATGATTTTCGAGAGTTTTCTTGAATGTTTTCTGGCGTAAGCCTATGTTTTGAACGCCCATGGCGCTCAACATCGTCAATATCCAACCATCGATAGGTTGCTGTCTTCAACGAAGAAGATTTACGGTAATGCTAACTAGGAACGGTCTTCTTTCGTAATCTTACGTAATATATAATCGACGTACGAAGTTTGCTCTTTTCTCCCTTCTGTTGCCAATAACCATAATAGAGTCATTAAAAGCATTGCAATTCGTGCAGACTCGTAAACAAATTAACTGAAATGTGTGAAGGCATGTTGCTTTGTTTGATAACAGCAAAGAAACGCTTAACTGGGCGTAAATAGATTGGCTGAGATTGTCACTTCAATTAAGTTTCATTTCTACTTCCACTAAAATTTCATTTTAATTCACACCCTTTACTCAATTACAGTCTAATATCAATTCAATCGATTATCGATTTGCAAAATTTGCAAAATTTCCACTTAACAAACTTTTGAAGGGTCATAAGATGATAAGAACAATTTTTGTTTTCGCTATTGTTCAGGACTTAAAAAATGCAAATCATAATTGGAAAAGGAAGCACACTTTATCTTAAAGAAATTAAAGAAAATTTCGAATGATGAGTGCGCATATAGCCGAAGAAAAAGTATAATATACAAACTAGAACCTGGTACAATAAATATAAGAGAAATGAGGCCAGTCCAGATTTTTGGAAAGTCTTATGGGACAGTAAGAGCTATCAGAGAAAGCTAATTTGATTGCACTCTCAGCATTACAATGTTCCCGAGAGCTTCCGTATCCACCGCCCCTCTGTAATAATTATAATAAATGGATAGAATAGGCGGGTTAAGTAAGCTAGATGGGACAGGTATCTATCTAGCTGCCTACGCGTCTGTGACAACTCTTCTTTCTCCTTCTCATTTTGGATAAATTAACATCTTTTTAATGCCAGTATAGGTACTAGCAACAATCGTTTCTACACTATACCTATATCTATAATAGGAGGATAGGAGGAGTTATGTAGCCTCCTACTGGTTCTTTCAATCTCATCCCATCTCAGTTTCGAATTTCTTATTGCTGCTCCGAAGGATTTCCTTTTCCACCCCCACCTCCTACCCTGTTCTACGCTTCCCTTCTCTACACTAATCTACTCTGTTTCCTACCGTATTCCTTATTGTTATTAAGAATTTAAAAATTCCCAAAAAAAAATAAAATTCATAAGCGCGAAAAATTGAAGAAAAACAATTTGTTTTTTATGTCAAATATAGAAGTTCAGGCACGTAACATAAGGAAATGGATATCAAGAAGAAAATAGTTTCTTATAGTATTCGTTCATTCTTTCCTTAGCACTCATTTTCCTTATCATAATCAAGGATTATTTCCTTTCTCCTTACTATACATCATATTAGACGAGGAATAACTTATGTACGAAAGAATTCATCCAAACTTTTTTGTTTTTTAATTTATAGCACGCTTGCTGATAATATGAAGAATGTTATTTTTTATCAAATGAGATATTGTGCTGAAAATTTGAGTTTTAATATCGTTCCCTACCCTTTCTTCCTTTCATCACGTGTACGCATACATGATGCGCGTCAAGCGCATCGAAATGAAGGATTGAATTTCATACACGTAATAGGCAGTTAACTGGTTAGGTGATGTTTTGAAGCATAACATCAACGTATCAGATTTAAATTTGGCTTACCTTAAACAGCAACTCTCTTAGGCTGTGAGTGCGTGAGCATCAAATGGCTGAACAAATCCACACACTTCTCACCGAATACTATATTATAATCGCAACACTTTTAGCACGTTTCCCCAAAATACGAAGGGAGATGAATCTCTGGCGTGACAAGTTAGATTTCAATCAACCAACCACGCTTTATGGACAAAACTAAATTTTCTTTGACAATAAAAAACAATTTTTTATTTATTTTTTTGGAAATTTTTCTCTAAATCTATTGTTAAATTTATCAATTTTTTCAGAAAATTCTATCAGAATTTGAATGGAATATTGTTTTCTCTCTCGATTGATAGATAGGTTCAATAAAAAGAAACAATTGCTTTTCCTGGAAAGCAAAAGTATATGCTACCTGACTGATTGTGAAAGGACAGGAGTGGGTAGAAATTTCTAATTGAATGCGATTATAGCAACTCTAAGTTGCATATACATATTGTATAAACTTTTATAAGGCGCCTTAAGATCTAGCATTTATTTTAGACAGCTGTAGTAGTTGGTAGCTTGTTTTTTCAATTGCAAGCTTAAACTATGTATATGCGATAAATACATACCCATTAAATATACCTAATATTCACATACCTATCATATTAAATATGTATAGATGGATTGCTTCACAAATTTCCGAACTGAATATAGAAGTGGCGGAAGTGACTTTCCCGCAAACGTTTGTGCATTGTGCGGTTTTACGAAAAGAGAAAACGAATGTTCCTCGCCTCCTCTCGTATTGATCTGACATATATATGTGAGCAGTCGCTGAATTTTGAATAAATTTTTCAGTTTTCAGTTAATTTCAAATGACCTTCAAGCATGGCTAATCCGAAATTATTGGCTGCTATCACTAACTGTCTTACTATTATTTTCCCTACTTTCCGTTAAGCTTAGCGAATCAACAGAGTAACTATAGCATCCATCAACACGCATTTAGCGTTAAGTGTGTGGCCAAGATGCTTTGTAATAAATAAAATTGCAAAAAATCGATTATTCTCAATCGACTTTGGACTATGATAGACTCGTAACGCGGCTGCTAGGTCAGACGGCGCCGCAAGTCGAACGTTTAAAAATGGCATTCAAGAAAGATTGTGGATAGCACCTGATAAGCTCAGATTTCTACACATCAAAAATTTGGTATATGATAAAGATAGAGATGCTCAACTAACACAAAGCAAATTAACTTAATTTAAGCACTTGTAGAAAATGGAGCAAAGACAACCGGTGTTTGTTTGTTATAGGTCCACATGGCACATTTATTTTCCCGCCCTTTGTCATATGCTTATCCAATATTACTACTTCTACTACTTCGTCCATCTTCCGTCCTTTGTTTATCTCCTTATTATATTTTTTTATTTGAGAGCTGCGGACGAAAATAATTTCAGTAATCAAGTACGTGTTGACGAATGCCACATGTTGTTCACGCTATTTAAAGAAAAGCAACGTCTGCAAAATGCAATAATTGCGCACAAATGACAATAACAGCACGTGTTCTACGGAGCCACATAAAAATAGAAAATACACACCTAAACAAAAAGAATAATTAAGAACTTTGTAGTCGGACAAGGTCGACCTTACGGCCGTTCGTCTAGCGCAATTATTCGGTGATTTTAGTAATAGTACACAAAAATCGCACATTATTTTCATACAAGGTCACACTTTTTGTGGAAGCCTGCATGTTGGCGGATGTCCCATGACATCACATGACGTGATACCAATATAGCAAACATAATTTACTTCCTAAAAATTGCATAATTTTTCAGTTCCCGTCATAAAAAACTAGAAACTACACTTTCTCTCCATATAAGGTCATGGTTTTCATGATAACCCTTGTATATGTTAAGGTGTATAAAGTAGACCTATATGACCCAAATAATTTGCTACAATCGACCCATTTTCATCACAAAACGTTAGAAATGAAGTCTTTTCTGAAAGGCTTACTATTTAGCATTAAGTGTATTATAAAAGATTTGATAGAAATTTTTCAATTACAGGTTATTGATATGTCTTGGAGGGCGCTAATCAGCATCAGAAAAATCCAATTTCATCGCGATATGCAAACAAACGCTTTTAAAAATGTTTGGGATCGAACCGCTTTTCCTACCCCCCTTCCGATATACCGGCTTACTTGAAAACGTAAATGCAGGATGGTGTAGGGTATTTAAAGGCGGGCCGTGGCCGTGGCCATACTCCCTTAGCTTTGTTTTGAGATGATAATTAAGTTTATAGATGCATGCTTTCTATAATTGTTCGACATTAACCCTTTGTAATTTTAAGTCTCTTTTTCTCTTTTTTTTTTTGTTTTACCCACCGCTAACTCCTTAATTAATAGTTTAAAAGAAATACAGCAAAGGATCAACTTTAATTTAATTAATTACTGCATTTCTATATTATTGAACCTTTATGTTTTATTCGATTTTTTTTTTTACTTCGCCGTAAACTATTACTTACCAAAGGCACAGAATTCTGCAAAGAAGTAAACTTTAAAAGCTTTGAACTATCGCGGTGAGCGATCTTTATTTCAGTTAACCGAATCAACCTTTACCATAGCAACCGAATCAAAGTTTTATATTAAGCCTTGGTGAGAGAATATATTTTCCTTTCTTTAGTTTATTAAAATGAAAACCTATTTAAAAAAAAAATTTTTTTTTTGTATATAATTTATTTATTTATTTATCTTCCTATTTATTTTTATTAAAACATTCGCAATAATAATTAAATAAAATCGATTGTGCATTCGCCTAAGTGGCCGAGAAAGCACAAGATTCCCACTAACGATTCAATCGTCGTAGATTCAAACCTCAAGTGCGGAGGGATTTTAAATGAAGCGGTTAGCCTTACACGGTAGCGCTTCAAGATTATCGCCTTAGAATTTATTTCTCTCGCTCAATTTTCCTAAAATTAAGACAATAATAATATATAAAATCGAAAATATGATTCAATAGTTGCTAGAAAATATCACCCTGTGGCTACAACTGAAGGCGTCGATGGCATCGAAAAAATTGGAAAGGCACGTCTTCGTGAGAAATATGCTTAAAGTTTCATGTTTCAGAGCTGGTTCTTCAATAGAAATGTAGTTTTTTTTTTTTTCTTTTTTTCTAAAGAAGGAACGCTAATGACTATAAAAATGGCAATTTTTTAGAGATACAGCGTACAATAACAGTTCGAGTACATAAAGTATTAAGAGGTAAACAACCGCTATTTTTGCTTTACTCCGGAAATGGGAGGTTTGCCCGATACAATTGGTCTGAACATTGTAAACATTTTGTACAATCGTCGCGGGATTGTGTTTTTATTAACCATACTTTTTTGTATCTAATCAAGCTTTCGAATGGATACAAAATGCAAAAAGTAATACGAGGGGAAGAGTATGTTCAGGAAATTGGCTCTTCGAATTATATACTATATCGTCTTACCCAAAACCATGTACACTTTACGAAGTATATAAGAAAGTGAAAAATCGGAAGATGCTTATTTTTGCTTAGACTTGGCTTGATTTCATCTTCATGATGTAGTGTGATAAGTGATTGTATACCAATGGCTGTTCGCAATTGTTTTTGGCACTAACTGCTTTAAAGCACTAGATCTTCGACTCGAGGCAAACACAGTCTTTTATACATTAAACGTATAACACTTACATAGGCTGCGGCCACTCCTATCTCTCTTCCTCTTTGCCAACTTCTTTCTGATCAGATCGCAGTGCTACACGTACAGGAGACATCCCCTGAGGGATTGAACGAAGGAAAAAACGAAACGTAGCATTTCATGCCGAACTCGAAGTCGATTGTTGCGTTCAATTTATTTAACAAATATGTATGTGTTGAACTGACAATTGAATTGACATATAACTGAGATATAACGCAGTAAATTCAACAAAATACAAGAATTTCTTTCAATTGTCATTTTTATACAAACCTTGATGTACGAGTTACCAATAAAAAGGATAGGAAGATGAACAGATGCAGATAAACTAACTCTTTATCTTACGTTGATCGAATATTATTAGTACACTTTCTGAGGACCCTTAGCGTCGCAAAACAAATGACAAAATTAGTATACATTTACTCTTTATTGATGACAATAAAAACTAGTTTGTTCAACCTTCAAAGTTGGTTACAAATATTGGTTTAGAAATTTTTTTTTTTTTTTTCGTATCTTTGTCTTTTTGTTTTTATTCCGCACTAGATTGCGGTGCGGATGGTGCACGGGGCATTGTTTGATGATCTTAACTAGTTTTTGATAGCAAACATCTAAAGTGGTCGTCTGGTTTCTTGGAGGCAAGTGAATACGCAGAGCATCTTTGCGGTGCTACCGCACTGAGAAAATTCACTTTTTCCTAAACGATTCAGTTTACGATATGTTTGGCGCTGGTTCATTAATATGTCTTCCGACCGCATTTGCAGACCCTCATAATTATGCGTTTCATAAAACAACTATTAGGAAATATTAATTGATCGTTTTAATCAATGATTTGTTCTTTTCCTTTTTTTCAATGATTGTTATGAAAACTAAATTTCAAACTCTTTACCGAGATAAATACTCGAGAACATGCTAAAAGATATTAACTTAATATCAACAGTTTTGTGTGATACCTTTAACTATTTGTCAAACGCTTGAGTTATATGGCCTTTATTAGTCATTTTTCTTTTAATTTAGCTGATCCGCGCTCAATATAATCAGCCATCAGGCTCATGGACAGACAAATGAACTTAAAATACTTAATTAGATTTAAACAATGGTTCCGAATTGCTTGATGCAAGAAAAGATGGGTCCATCTTAAAACATGTTGAGTTACATATACCCGCACAAACTTAAGAATATAATTCACTATATGAAAAATTTTCGTTGCGGAAAACGTTTAACAAGCAATAAAAGCATATATCTCCTGTAATGGGCTTAACAAACCGATTAGCAAATGAAAAAAACTATTAGGTGCATAAATACATTCCCTCTGTATTTTTTATTGGATAAAATCCAAATTTATTTAAAGTATATTTGTTACAAAAAATCAAGTTAATCAAAATATATCTTATTATTAACTGCGATCGTTGGCCTTTTGCCGGGCAGCTTACGGATGCCCACACAACTGTAATTTCGTGACTTCTTACATCTTCAACTTTTATAAATCGCTAATCTGCGAAATAGGACTACATCGACGTGATGTAATCAGGACGCATCGGTTGCATGTAAGAATTTATGTGCGGTATTTGGAATTGTAAGTATTCGTCCTTGTCAAAGATGATTGAACAAATTTCGTTCCGGGGATGTGAGCCTCCAAGAAAGTGATCGATAATGATGTTTTGCGATTCATGTTGGAAAATAATCCACATTTAATAAATCGAGAAATTGCAGAAGAGTCAGGCATTCATTATACAACTGTTGGAGATCACATTAAATCTCTTGGATTTGTGTTAAAGCAAAGTACATGAATAAAATACGATAGAACTTTCCCTCTAACCTATTATTTCAAAACGTATGGCATTATTTCCATACCAAGGCAAGTTAATCATCTCCTTAGGTTTAGCTGAATTTTTTTTTTTTCCAGTTTACAATAGAGTAAGTTGTCGAAGCGTAAAAGATACCCTCAAACATCTCTTTACATATTAATACACACTGAACGGTCTATTGTAAGCAATTGAAGCAATCACTTTCAACACAAGTCGGCACTCATTTATACACCTAATATCTTTGCGGTATTGTGAGTGAGTTAATTGGCTGATGAGAATCACCTCTTCTACGCTTTCTTCGGATAGCGTTGATATTTGCGATGAAAATTAAAGCGATATCTCTAAGAATCATCCATACAGAACTAGTTTTTTTAATGCGGTGGTATTTAGAAAAAATGTGTGAAAAGGAAGAGAAAGAACGAGAGCTAGATAGATAAATAGATAGATAGAAAGAGAGAGCGAGAGAAAGAGAGAGAGAGAGAGAGAGAGAGAGAGAGAGAGAGAGAGAGAGAAGAAAGAGAGAGAGAGAGAGAAAGAGAGAAAAAGAGAGAGAAATACAAAAATTTTCCATCAGAATAGGGTTTTTCGAGCATCACATAATTACAAACATAATATATTCTACAAATCGTCAGTCAGAAAATGTAAAAATATATTAATTTATAATAATTTTAAACAATAAATAAACAAATAAATTGTATAAAGTGTATTATTAAAAACAGCAACGAAGGAAGGAAACAATTCAGGTTAGAAGGAAATGAAGCCGGTGTCGACAATTTCGACACTTATATTACCCTTGAGAGTTTATTCGTTTATTCGTGTACATGTGAAGAGCAAAAGGAAATACTTTGGAAATTGAGAACAATTCGTTGCAAACTTATTTACATACGTCAATTTGAAAAAAAGAGCTTATCTTACTTTTTATTAAATTAAATTTTTTATGGCATACAAAAATTTAACTCAACATTTTAAAATATTAAGTGCAGCCTTGTCTTACGTCAATTTAATTATAATAGCAAAGCGTACAGAAAACTCAAAAAGCGGCGCTTATTAGAGCGTTCAAGATAAGCATTGCAATCAGTTTCGAAAGAGTCATCGACAAGAGAACAAGTACATAACAACAGAAACAGAAACTCATTTGAAACTGATACAGAAATGCACGCACACAAACAATCGTTTTATAAATTACTTAAAATATCAACCAACTCAATAAATTTCACATTTAAACGACTTCTTAAAGCGTGTCTCGACGAAACTAATGGATTTATAGTGATTCAGGAAGACTCGCATCAAGAATTATTGAAATATCCAAGTGTATGGTTACGTGACAATTGTTATTGTAATGCATGTTTTCACCCCATAACAAAATCCCGTATACACAATTGGGATGAATTTGATGTAAACGTTAAGGCTGAGTATTTACAGGTATTTACAAAATGATCTTCAATTATTCATTAAATAGACAAATATGCTCACTTCTTCTTCCATCCGCGAGGTAAATGTGGATACAAAGCAAATTATTATCGATTGGAGCGATAAACATCATTCGGTCTACGATTTAAAATGGTTAAAAGAACGGGCATTCAATGAAAAATATCGACAAGATTATCTTAAACACTTTTATAGACCAAAGACCCAACATTGGCCAGGAAGCGATTTTAAGAGAGTCGCTCAATTATTTAATTTTAATAGCATTATGAATGACAATAATGGTAAGTTAAATAAAAGTAAATAAAAAATTTTTAGAGTGGACGGCAGCCCACCATTAAATATCTTACACAACTCCGTTTAATACAGTTGTTCATATAATGCCGTTTTAAAATCAAACGTTTTATGAGAAGTGATCGAAAAGGTGGTCCGAGCAAAACCATCTCTAATAATGCACGTTTTTGATCCAAGACACACCGATATAAAAAATTTCAACAAAATATCTCAGAAATTGCAGCCTGTAAATTCAAAAATATACAAGAGGGACAGATGGACAGATAAGCTTCTGTATAATAAAAAGTGGGTCTATCTCAAGTCCTTCTGGTTATTATTTACACCAAAAGTGGTGGTGTGGGATATAAAAAACGAAAAACTAAAAAAAATTGAAACGAAAGTAAAAACACCAAAGATGCACCAAAGATGCTAATAATTGTGCCACAAAGGGAATTTACGAAATTTCATGCATATCAAGCTAAGAAAAATATTGAAAATGCATGTAACATTTGCCAAGGTTGTGTGAGTTAGCGCGCACAATGTCAAGATGTTTATTTAACAGGAGATCAATTTGAAGTGTTTAACTCTTATTTGTTATTATATTTTTTTGATTAGTTCTTAGATTATGGCTGGAATGTTTGGCTACTTACGGTGTGGCCATTATAAAGGAGGCGCCCATTGAAAAGTCAGTGGTAAGACAACTGGGCAATCGTGTTGGCTTCTTAAAAAGCACAACTTATGGGTAAATCAAATTAAGTTAAAAATCGTGACAGATAAAAAAAATCGTGTAATAAAGAGAGAATTTTTTTTATCTGTATTTTATAATAGAGAAGAATTTATTGTACAAGCCAAGGCAGATGCTAAAAACGTAGCTTATCTTTCGGATCCTTTGCCGCCACACACAGATTTACCATATTATGAATACAAGCCTGGTTGCAATCTACTGCACTGTATGGTGCAATCAAAGTCTAAGGGTGGCTATAACTTACTCGTCGATGCCTTTCATATAGCTGATCGTATGAAAGCCGAACATACGAAGGATTATAAGATTTTGCTAAGTACTCTGGTCGATTGGAATGACATTGGTAGCGAAAACGATCGAGTTTTTCATAATATTTGGAGAGCGCCAGTTATAGTGTAAGTGAAAAGCAAACTACAAATATCTCCTAATTGAGCAAATGAAATGAAAGAATAAGATGCATGTAAATACTTGATAGCTTTTAGAAAATGTGAAGCGAAATGTGCGTAGCATAGCGAATTGTATTTCTAGCTTTCGTTCCATCAACCATAAATGAACCTTCAATCTAAATGCGTATTAGAAGAAAACAAAGCCCATATACAGATTGTCAGAGAGTGAGGAATATTAAGTTTGTTTTTGATATTATCGTATTTCGAAAGGGGGGGCTCAAAACCCATATAAAGCATGTGTGGCTTTCAATGATAATGTAATGCAGGTTAAGTCAAAACATTATATGCGGTCATGGCTCACTATTAAATATTATACTTTCCGTACAGTGCCTTATTTTGAAAAGTCGTTATGTAGGAAGCGATTCATTCTGAACCGATTTGACCAGCATTCACCTTTAGGCAAAAAAGCACTAGTATACCAAATTTCATCAAAATACCTCATAAATTGTGATATATAGGTTAAACGCAAGAAAATAAGATGGACAGACAGGCGCACGTGTTTAAATCAAATCAGAAAGTGATTCTGAATCGATCAGTTTAATAAAAAGGGATCCATTTCAAGCCCTTCCACGTGTTAGATACATCCGCAAAACCTAAATGTACCCTTGCACCGCAACGGATGTAGAGTATAAAAATGAGTTGGCCTTTGCGTCTTCTAAAACCAGAAGTATTTTAAATGCAGATGAATTACCCATGAGTAGTCGAATAGGTAAAAATCACGACTACCAAGTCAGTGTTCGTGAGTTCAAGTCTCAAATGCTGCACAGTGAGCGCTTAGTTGGCAAAGGAATAACACTTATCGGTCGTTTCCTTTCCTCATTTATTTCTAACCCCTCGTCCTGGTACACGAATACCGCACGCTCCACAAACGATTCAACGAAAAAGCGAGGACTAAGTTTACAATTTATGCAAAGGAAGCAATTGGAAAGGTGGTTTTTTTAATATTTACCCTTATGGACTAAATCGATAACGAGTCTCGCGCAAAATTATGTTAATATCTCGACATAAAAACTTTCGCTGGACCATCTGATATATCCAAGAATTAATAAGGCATTAAAAGTTTTTAATATCCGTGGAAGGAGGGGGGAGGGGCTTATGAAAAAGACATATGAATTTATTTTGTGATTAATCGCTTCAGATTATTTGGACGGCAATAGTTAGTATTCTAGTATTATAAATATATAGTTTCGTCTCTTGATTTTTTTTTGTTTTTCAAGTTTAATTGTACATCAAAAATGAATAGTGAAAATTTGTTGGTAGTTTTGGAAATCTCACTAAGATTTGAAAGCGCGTTCTATGACGCTGGTCTTGCTCATTACCAAAGAAAGTTATTCATCTGTAAATGGTAGATAACTTGAATTTGTTTTTTCAACAGTTGCTCAGTGTCGTTAAATTAAAAAAAAACTAATTTTTTTTTTTTATTTCCTTATATTTCTCCTGCTACTTATTCTCTTCCTTTATTGCAACAGTTTAGACAACGAAGGAAATTACATGCGTATAAATCACAGTATACCGCAACGCGATAGTCACTTTTCAGTACCAATCGATAAAGTTCTGCCCTGGTATGAGGCATACACAAAGTTTGTACGTCTGGCACGTAACGATGCTATTACATTTAAAACGTCACCCGGCGATGTTTTAACATTTAATAATTTACGTGTGCTGCACGGCCGTACGGGTTACGATGACACAGACGAAAATGTGCGTTACATTGTCGGAGGCTATCTTGACTGGGATATTATTTACTCCAAGCTGAGAGTATTAAAAACCACCACTAGGTAAATGGTAGACTGAAACTCTTTTCATTTTCCTAACATGGATTTTGTCTTTATAAAGAATTCTTTTTTTTTTTTTTTTTTTTTTTTTTAAACAATAAAAGCCACTTTTCTACTTCCTCCGATCAGTGAGGAAGTAAATTATGAATATTATTTTTTAAATTTATTTATGTGATTCTTTTATGCTCACTAGGGGAAATATTGAAATGTATCAGGCAAGTATTGCTGTTCCATTCCTCAATTGTTTCACACATTTATTTATGATATATCTTAATTAATCGTAAGCTGGCAATTTTTTAATTTTCATTATTTTTGATATAGTATTCTGCCTAAACACTTTTTAGTGCCATTTCTAGGCACAGTGTGACTATGGCTTTGATTGGCCAAAGTGCACGGTTTTGAGGAAAAAAGATTTGCTAACGTGAGAAGAGTTTGACCGATTTTTTCCCATGACAAATATAATTTTGCCACTTACTGAAGGATTGCCAATTTTTAAAGTGCAGTTTCGGTTTCAACCGTATCTTGTTACTCAGCAACCACTTACTTGCTTTTCTCCTTTTTTTTTTGTCGTCAAACACATATTAACCATGACTTTTGTAAATTATAATATCAAACGCGAGGGAAATCATTACTTTTTTTCGGCTTATGTTTCATAAATAAATTTCAAAGTTAAAGTGCAGCAGGTTTCAGCAAAAATATATGACAATATTAAAGTAAGACGCTAAGTAAACAGGAGTCTTCTCTACCGTATCTGCAGCAGCATTCCGTATGTATATCTCCGGAAAGCACATATAACTATAACTTTAGATAAGAAAATCTAAACTCCAACCTAAACTGAACTCTTTGCGGAAACATAATCAAACCCAATACGCTAGCTAGCAACACATCCGTTTTCAAACTTTTAGTTCAGTTCTGTGCACTTGACAGCTTTTGTTTAGCATAAGGCATCGCGACAATACAGAATTAATTTAATTTTACCTTAAATTATGACAAATACATATACATTTTTTTTCGTAAAATGTTTATAAAATATTACGCTTAGTTGACCAGGCAAAGCATGACAGTTTATTTTGCTTGTAGAAAAAAAAAGAAGGTAACTCCGCCTTTAGTTACTTCAGGACAACGCATATTGGTTGGACTTGATTTGTTGTTTTAAAAACAAAGACAAGCAAAAACGCTATAATCGGGCAAGACCGACGATTAAATATACTACGTCTCATCGTCTAATCTTCAGTATTTGGTGACAAAAAATCCAAAATTAATGTCTTGTTTCTTTGCAAAAGCAAGCTTCCGATAGGAGCCCTTTAATCACGTGAGATCTAAAAAATAGAATTGCTTGCTTTAGAGGGTAGTTCCTAGGTCCATCTAATTATTATGATTATTATTAAATTAGCCAGAGAAATAAATTACAAGTCCGTAATCTTAATGCACTAGCATCTAAGGCGATCGGCTTTATTGAAAATTCCGCCGCACTTGGATTTGAACACATTATCATTGACTTGTTAGTCCAGATCCTTTGCCTATTCGTACAATCAGGCGCTTACGTAGGACAATTGTTTATATCCTACACTACGTCATTGAGTTTGAAATTATTTTCTGAATCGATCTAAGCCTGTCTGTCTGCCTGTCTCTGTGTCTCTCCGTCCGTCTAATGTCTATCCGCGTACAGTGGTATTTAAGCTGCAAGTCGGAATTTATGAGATATTTCGATGAAATTTGGTACATTGCCATGCTTTGACTCAAGGACGAACGCTATTAAAAATGGTTTAGATCGTACCACATTTCCCATCACCCCCGTGTGACAACCTATTTCGAAAAGTCATAGTATGGAAAAGATTACGATTTTGAAAATTTTTGGACAAAACTCGCTAAGTAATAGTACTTCGACATATTAAATTGGTATGAAAAACTTGGTTCTGTTGGAGGAATTTCTTGAATATCCCTCTATACTACAGTTTCTACTAAAATTGAATTTTTATATGCTAACAATGTCCAAATTTCAATATTTCATGGTGAAAATAGTAAATTGATAAACAAATCAACCTCATCGAATTTGGACCATGTAGGTCCATTTTTTGGATAGGACCGCATATAAGGATTCCCCCAATATGCGGGATTTAATGGAAATTATGCTAATGTATAAAAATAATGTGTAACTTTTGGTGTATTATTATCGATACGAGTTAATAACCGTATTAGGCAAGGTTGTGCAGGGTATTCAGCTGTCGGCCTTGCCCGACTATCACGTCTTTACTTGTTCAATTTCAATTATTACTATATGTTCATCCTACGATATTAAAAATTAAAACTTACGTTTCATAACAATTCGTATATGGAATGGAGTGCAAGAAATTGGTGTACGTAGTCCATAATAATTATGTCCAATTCCTATTATGCAAAAACATTTCTTATGATATTAAAAACGAATTACTTTTGCTCTATAACGGTGCACTTTTCGTAGCAATTATTATATGAGTGATAGTTCGCAAAATTGGCCGATACGATGCAAACTTTTCAGGTCAATTTAGTACGCTGGTGTGCTATCACTCGGCGATTTTTGTCCAACAATTTAGAAAATTGCAATTTTCATTGCAATTGGTATAACGATTTTTTCAAGATAAACCGTTAATTGCGAATTGGTCGGAAAAGTGTTCCAATTCAAAATATGTTCCGAAGGGCTCGTCTTTGGGCCTAAACACGTCAACGTAGCAAATTTCCTTAACATATACACATAAATAGACATCTGACGGACCGTTGAACAAGCTTAGATTAATTTAGAAAATAATTCTGTGTTAAAGTTAGGTTTTTCCTTTTCCTTGGACGTTACATAGAGCTACGTTAATAAAATACACCAAAGTATATTTTTGCCGCTGCCAGCAAAAATGAAGCTATCGAACGCAGGTTGCTATTGAAAATGTACCAAAGCGGTTGAAGGACCCGCCTACAGTACTATGTAAAATGAGAACGTGAAAAAATTGACCTCGCCTACCCAATATTATCGTGTATCAAAACTTAATTTTTCTTTCAATGCCATTATAACGGGCAAAAATAAGCTTCAACAACACCATAAAGTATATACAGTTTTGGCCAGTTTCAAATTTGGAATCTATCGAAACACGCCCGTCTGTCCGTCTGTCCATCTGACCATCTGCCCAGTTGTGCCTCGCCTACAAATTTGCAAAAGAATTTTGCAGTGACTTAATTTTCAAATTTCCAACCCTTAGGAATTTGGGTTTTAACCCGATTGCCTCTCTTCTTCCGTATGAAAATAGGTTGCTTCGGCTATCCTTACCGTCACTTGACAAACATGGATTTGTTCTTGGGGCCCGCATTACTTGGTGAGATAAGCTTTCCTGTCCCTAACCGCTTCTCTAGTCGCTTTGTCTTAATTAAGCTTAGTCAATGTAAACACAATCATAAGCTGTTTAACCCGCTCAGAGTTGTTTGCAGAAACGTAAATGATGTCTATCACTTATTCTCGTTATCGGACTCTTTAAAGTCTATTAAAGCAATTTTGCTTAATATGCGCGATGCTATGTTGTACTTAAACTAACATTTCATTCTTAGTACCTCATTTTTTATTTAAAATAATATTGTGTTGTTAAAGTGTTGGTTGCCAAGTTTATGCATGTTTGCAATGGTTTAGGGGTTCACTTGCAACCTGGATCTGTTCTTGTTGCGGGTGTGCTTCTGTGCTAGCTGGGTACATGTTTTTTTTTTCTCCCTCTCTCTCTCTCTCTCTCTCTCTCTCTCTTTTATTTATTTATACATGAATTATCATTTTTAACTTTTTAATTTATTTTTAACTTAGTTTGTTATTATTATTCTTCCTTTTTTCTTCCTTTTTATTGTGTACTAGTTTTAAAACAATTAGTATAAGATTTTCTACTAAGATGCGCTGAATTTTCTTTAGTTGAATTTCATGTATAAATGTATAAAATAACAATAAATAAATAAATATAAATAAAATGAGACTCCTAAAAAGCTCACACGTCTATGTAAGTAAAACCATAAACACCTTTACTCTCCGTATTTTTGGCTTGTTGCTCGTAAAGTACAACACATACAACATAAAAATTTCCATTTTTAATCTGAAAGTAAAAAAAAACCGAATCCTCCCAATATTTTAGAATATGAAAATTCAGTTCTCTTACTCTTTTTAGGGTCATGGTGATGGGTATAAAAGATTCGTTTACCACCGACTCATGCCATATGGGGTCGAGTGTCTCTAATCAACGCTTGGAGTCTTCCGGCCACACATGCGAATGTAGACCATGTGTTTATACGGCTTTAAGACAAATGCGTTATATTCGCTTGCCCAATAGCTTATAACAATTAGAAAGCTACAGATGCAAGTACATCTTAAAGAGTTTTAATCTTCTAAACGTAACGTTGGCACATAGTGAAAAGAGAAATTGTACAAGGCGTATGAAGTCTTAATGTCAAGAAATGATGCGATACAAAACTTTCTTAGAATAGTAATATGGCTGCGTCTCGGTCTAAAGCCGAACAGAAGCTTGTTTAGTTGTGCAGTATTTAATACGGCGCTTGATTTATATGTATATATGTATGGAGTGCGCGCTCAAAAACCCTAGATAGGTACGGGACGATTTTCTATCATTATAAGCAAATCAATTTTGGTATCTTTACGCATCTTTGGACCCGGCCCTGTTGTCTTCTCTACATCCACTTTTCAAAGTTTAGAGGTTATACTCGTATGCTTCGGAACATAAAAGTTTCAAAGCAAAATCATCTTCGAAATCGACCGATATCCGATTACAGACAACGTCTCTGCTTTTAAATTTAAATGACACATGGGTATCTGATTATATATTAGTTTGGGGAAAAAGAAATCCATTATTTTTTCGGTAGATGGCTGCACTGATAGATTTCTCGTAAAGTATCGATCAAACAATTTCCGATACTGTACACTTACACACTGTACATTTCGCAGTAAAAAAAATTCTTTTGCTGTTTTTTGTTTGGTGCATTCAGTTGTGAGTTACAGCGTGTTAAAAATGGAAGTGAACAAAGAGAAAATTCGGTACATTTTACAGTTTTTCTTTGACAAAGGCGAAAATGCAAGCCAGGCGGCTAAAATTGTGAATGGTGTTTATGGTTCCGATACTGTAACAGCCAATTATGTGCAATTTTGGTTTCGTAGATTCCGTTCAGGAATTTTTGATGTTAAAGATGCACCTCGCACAGGTAGGCCGGTCGTCGAAAATGCCGATAAAATCGGAGAAATGATCGAAGTTGACCGGCATGTTAGCAGTCGTAACATCGCCCAGGAGCTAAAAATCGACCATAAAACAGTTTTAAACCATTTACACAAAGCTGGATTCAAAAAGGAGCTCGATGTTTGGGTGCCACGCCAGTTAACAGAAAAAAACATGATGGATCGAATTTCCATCTGCGAAGCCTTGGCCAAATGGAATGAGATAGACCCATTTCTTAAACGGACGGTGACTGGAGATGAGTAATGGATCACATACGATAACCCTGTGCGAAAACGATCGTGGTCAAAGAGCGGTGAAGCACCTCAAACGGCCAGGAAGGTTTTGCTATGCATTTGGTGGGACTGAAAGGGGATTATTTATTATGAGTTGCTTCCATATGGCCAAACGCTAAATTCTGATCTCTACTATCAACAACTGGACCGTTTGTAGATAGCGATTGACCAGAAACGGCCAGAATTGGCCAACAGGAGAGGTGTCGTGTTCCACCAGGACAACGCTAGGCCACACACATCTACAGTGACTCGCCAGAAACTTCGGGAGCTTGGTTGGGAAGTTTTAATGCATCCGCCATACAGTCCGGACTTGGCACCAAGCGATTATCATCTTTTTCTTGCATTGCAAAATTTCTTTAATGATAAAAAGTTGGAATCTAGGGAGGATTGTGAAAATCGACTAATAGAGTTTTTTGCAAATAGAGACCTGGACTTCTATGAGAGAGGCATTTTGAAGTTACCTTTAAAATGGCAACAAATCGTACAACGAAACCGTGCATATTTGACCCAAATCGGACAATCCGAAGCATGTTAAATAAAGTCCTGAAGTTCATATAAAAATAATGGATTTCTTTTTCCCCAACTTGTATATATTATCGTATACAAACTGTTTAGGTTAAAATTTTGGTCCATTTTTTTTGCTTTAAAACCTAATAAATATTCCTCTATTTAAATGTGAAGATCGTTTCCGACATATTGGCAAGCGTCTCGCTAGTCCTATATAGGGTATAGAGTACAGTATGAAAGACATCAACTTTTGAAGTGGATAAAAAGTTTTCCGATTTATCTCATAAATTCGTTATGCCATATATCTACTCGCCATTCTACAGTCATTTTAATGCTATTTTGTTAAGAAAGCAGCAAAGTCAGAAACAAAAAGAATCATCTTTTCAAAAAATAGAAAAAGTTTAACATTTTCTGCAGAGTGCGTGCAACAATCTCGTTCTCAATGCAGTTACTATTGTCTGTACGCGTAACTACCCTAAGTGCTTTCATAACTTTACCAACTCGAATAGAAAGATGAACGATAATAATATTGTTGCACTTTGGTAGTATACACGTAAATGTATATATATACGCACGTACACAGATATCAGGAATTTATAGCTGGAAGTAGAACACTTCATATCCTTAAACTTGAAATAAAATGTAAATAGTTTTCATTGTCTGGGAAAAGTTGCCCCTCGGCCCCGTCCGTCTGCAGTTTGAATTACTGAGCATCATTAAATTGTATGTTAATTTACAACTTAATTGCCATCCTCGATGACCGACACCGTTTTATTTTCCCTACCCAGTGTTTAAAGTGTGAAAAAGGTGTGAAACTTTGTACAATGTGGTTTGGTTTTGTTGATGTTCGTCAAAAGAAGAAGTTTTACTCAGCTCCGGTTTTTTATTTTTTAATTTCACGTCATGCTATGCCTTAAGTGACGTCCATCTCTTTGTACTTTAATATAAAGGCTGAAAGCAACAACTCCTCAACAATTGAATCCATATACAGTACAAGCACCAATGTCGGTCAAATCCTAGAAATATAAACGCATCAGATTCGGTTTATAAAGTAACCAATTATAAGGCAGCGAAATTGTTTGTATGCCTATTACATACATTCTTAACCAGTACCAGAAAAGTTTTAACTGTGTGTGTGTGTGTGTGTGTGTAGCGTCACAATCGAAAAATCATACGGATTCGTCAATAGTCATTCTACGTCTATATATCTGTACGTCGTCCTACGAAGTTATCAAGCGATGTATTGTATACACATGTGTTTAATTAGCTTAAAATTGCGAATTGATTCGGGCATATCGGCTTGTCTGGCTGTCGTTGCTCTACAGTTGTTGCAATCTAAGGATAGGAAACTAAAAAAAGTAGATACCCTTCAAAATTCGCTTGTACGTTGCAATTTGATGTTTAAAAGCAACTCTTGCAAGTGGGTTGATATTGATTCGCTCAAAGCCGGCGCGTCATGGTGGCGGAACGAATGTAGAGTTAGCGCGACAGCAGTGAGAAGGAAGCGAAGATCGCGATTTCTTTCATCAATTTTCTCTTTAGTTTTTCTCCTAACGTATCTTTTTTTAAGGTCCATCTTCTCGGTCGTGCCGTCCAGAATTAATGATGAGATACAAGTAGATTTAGGTGCCTCTGTAAATGGCAATAGCATTCCTCTCTTTAGTAATGGTATTCTAATTGGGATTTAAAAGATTTCGAATAGATTTTCCAACAGAACAGATTATTTGTGATAATAATCGTTGCGGGTTCGATTTTTCGGTTTATAGCTCTAGATTCGGTTTCAAATGTTGAGCACTTTCGTCCAAGATATGGTTGACCTGGAGATTTGCGCTATAGCATCTACCACTGCATAGACGGGGGAACAAATCGTTATTCTTAGCGCCGTTTGTAAACAACTTTCGGCAAATAAATTTCATCTGTTGATCTCCGATTGTTCACCTACCTAACGTCAGAAATGGCTAGAAGAAATGGTCATCCAACGAATCATATCACGATATGAATCTCAGTCACTTATCTTATTCATGGAACTAATTGAAATGTTATCATTTTTATTTATAATTTAAATCCATTTATTCATCCAAACGAATTTAATACCAACATAAAATATTACGCGCAGCCCATACATTTCTACATCCTTAATCACATGTTGTACATGGTGTATTAAGTTTGTGAGGATTTGTACAACACCCAGGACTTGAGGTAAACCCCTCTTTTATTGTACCCAAACGCTCAGAGTCACTTTCGAAATTAATCTGCTTGTTGCTAAGCTTGTCTGCCCGTCTGCCCATCTGCCTTGTGTTCCACCTACAAGACGGGAGAATTTTCACCAATGTTTTGTAAAATTTGATACATCGACGTGTCTTGGTTTTTTAACCAGGTATATGTGAGGTATAAGACTGCGGTTATTTTTCTAAAATGGTGAGCCCATTTTCTCAACCGACCTTTGTCCCAAATATTCTCCCCGATTGTGTCCTTCATATCCAAGATATGCGATTTTTTTTTTTGACTATATGCCTATGAACATCGTGATAAAATAACAGATTTTGTGAAACTGAGTTAATTTTGATATTCTGAATGACTCCAAAGTTGCAAATACTTTCATTGCTAAGTTAAAGCATAGCCAAAATGGAAATGCAATTATAAGAATGATTAGGTGCGCAATTCAACTGAGCCCCAGAGACACATCATGCTTGAATTAGAGTTAAAAGAAAGCGAGATGCTTTAACGAGCAGAATATACTCACTTGTATATATGAAATTCGTAGCCATTGATCAAACCAATTTTACCAATTAACATATCTCGTTAAATCAAGTCGTGTTTTATATGCCGTTTTAAGTGGGACGATAAAATTATTGCCTCTTAGCCCTTTAATGAAATGAGTACCAGAAAATATAATTCGCCAAATATGTATGTATATATATATATATATATATATATATGCATAAGTACAAACACTATAATGGGCAAAGGAAACCGTCAAATACTCTACTTCACTTTAGAAGTATTCATGCAGCGACTTTTCAAAATAAGGCGTTATGTGGGAAGGGAAATCGAGAAAGAGAATTCTAACCATTTTCAATAGCGATTGTCCTTGAGCTAAAAGCACGTTCGAGTGGATCAAAGCTGATCATAAAATGCCAAAAATTGTAACCTGTAGGTTAAACATAAGATAACAAGACAGGCAGAAGGACGCACGGACAGACAAATTTAAACAGATTTGCATAATGGCTCTCAATCGATGAATATAATAAACGGTTTGCCTTTCTCAAGTCCTTGCGGATGTTCAATAGATCCGCCTAAACTTATTATGTCTCTGTTGGACAAGTGGTGTCGGTGTGTGAAGAAAAAGCAACTTTTTCATCTTTTTCACGCTGATTACTTTATGCGAGAGTAAAACACATTACATCACTTTACATTGCAACGTAATAAAACAATTATTTAATTAATATAAAAAATTAATTAATATTGAATTGATAACCACACAGGCGGCATTAATGCGTGCGCTACATTAATTTCCATAAAAGCATAAAAAAGTTATGTAAAGCTTAGGTCGGATGGTATTGGTAGTCGCAACTTAAATGTGATCGTTTAACGTATGGATATGTTCCCCAATTCGGAAGTGATAATTTATAATTTTTCTTTTATATCGGCTGAGCTTAAGCGATTTCCTTAGCTATTCAACTTAACCGCGATTGATGCAATACCCAGCCAGCATTCCTAGCATTTTTCCATTTACTCTCACGTATTGTCGAATTTACATTAACGCTTGTGGTTGTAATTGTACATACATTAGTATTAAGCATTGTTTTTTTCCTCCAACATTTCACGCGGCTAATGTGTAATAAGAGATAATTTCCTCAAGTGTTTTTGGTTGTTGCAAGCTAGATGACAAAATCAATCGACGCTTTGTTTGTGGCCATAAAAATTTTATCACGTATATATATAGAAAAAAAAACAAGTTGATTACATGAAACATGTTAAAATGTTAACAAGGATACCATCATGTGATTTATGACATGATACGGCCGGTCACAGTCATTCGCAGACACAGTCATTTATGGGCATTTTGCCTGACGTACGTATGACGATATTTTAATTGCATTTATGAATTGGATAGTTTTATATATATAACAGATTTTATATAGATGAAGTGTGTGATAGGCCTATATATTGTAAATATTGACATATTTATGTAAAGGTGTGTATTTCACGTTCAGTCTCTCCTAAATCAACAATAAAACATAATATGAAATTTTTTGTTATGTTTTTTAAATATATATATATATATATATATACATAATGTCGTCATATAGCAATTTTCCGATATAACAATATAACCATCTCCCACATATTTAATAAAATTTATTAATTAAATTTTCAATAAATGTATCATCCGCATAAGATTACATGTAGGGAAGACTGCTTTGCCCTTTCATTTCGTAAAATTAATACGTGCGTAGGCGTCTTAATTGGAAATATATTTCTATAGATATTCATTTTATGAGATATGTGAAAGCAATACATATATATAGATTTCGTTGGTAAATGCATATAAGATTGAAGAAAAAAGAATTTATATTCGTCTTAGGCCGAATTTGTATGAGAATACTTACCGTTATTAGAGTTTGCATGGGAATGAGAAAAGTATTAAATAAATTATGATAGCTATTGAAAATCTCGTAGGATTTTTAAAAGAGAGTTCTGTGCTGGCTTATAGGATATGAGAGCGTTATCGCTTTAGACTGACTTTACGCTACAATGTGTATATATAAACTGGCCGAAATTAATGAAATTAACCTGTATTTCGAATAAATCGAATTTACGGTCAAAAAAACTAAATCGTTTGATATTTTAAGACTGACATTTTAATACGAAAGACAAGGCGTGTATAGGCGCTACAAGAATGTTTAAATAAAAAGCACGTGAATCACATGAATCTATGCGAAAGGCAAAAAAAACACATAAGAAAGTAATTGTAAGTTTTGCAAACATCGACCATTGCATTTAAACTTGAGGAAGTTCTCTAAACTTTTCTTTTCTTCCGCAAATTTTTATTTCAGGCACAAGAAAGATAAGCTTTTTGTACGATATCGTGAGAGAAAGATGACGACAACAGGATACATCACCAGCGACAGGTAACAAAAGCTACAATGATGATAAGCAATAATCCGCAACGATGAAAATCGAAGCGCAGTCGGGGCGAACGATTACCATTTCTGACAAAAACGATCACTCTTGACTTTAATTTCATAACAACCTTCATTTCATACCATATGTGTACTTTATTACGGTTATCTCCAACGGATCATATTAGAGAACTTTAGAAACAATCATTAAAAGCAAAATCGTCACAATGTGTTAAAAGACACGGTAGTTTTCTTTTCAGTAAGACAGAGCTCGGATACATATTTTGAAATGATTCCAAGAAACGTTAAAAATAACCCTAACCAGATATATTATACTTTTTGGTTATCGAATGTTTCAATTAAAGACATGGAGCTGCCCTATTTGAAGAATTCTGTAAGTTCGCTTTCCTGAATGGCTCGACACGAAATTCACGGGAAATAGACGGGAACGTGGCCAACTATGGGCACTATGCCAATATTCCGAAAATCGTAAACGGTTTTCTCACCTAAAATTTGCTTTAAAATTAATATGTTCATCCGATATATTCTGTAATTCTATAACGTATCTTCTTGTACATTATATATACATATACAGATACGCTGCCAAACCTCACATATCCATGAGCGGAATTGCAATTAACAATAAACTCTCTCTGCTCTGTGTTTTGTTTTTTTTTTTTACTGGCAAGAGCTACGTTGCCTTAGTTAGGAAGGGTTTAGAATACCCCATCGACGTGGCAAAAGCTCATTTCCCGTACTTAAGTATTGAAAAATCAACGATGGTACGATGAGGACAGGGGAGGTGATAAATAAGTGGCTTTAGCGAATAAAAATCTCGCAAATATAGGCTTCTGACCTCTTCACCTTCTAGAAAATTCATGAAACTCCGACCGTTAGTTTACACGAGGCAGTTGTTTTAGTGACGGCACATACGAAATTTAGATATTTTTTCACTACAATCTGAAAATCGTAGGGATTCGTCAACAGTGACGGCATCTATATATCATCCTAGGAACTTAGGAAGTGCTATATTATTTCTTACAGCAGCTCGTACGTCGAGCTACAGTCAACACTATGTTATTTGAAATTGCTAAGGAAAGAGTTAATAATTAGCAAAACGGGAAAAATTAGGAAGGCAACCTCTTCTACTTTCCTCTCAACAGAAAAAAGACTTAATTATCAAAAATTGGCATTAAATTTTAAAAAGGGCAACTGCGTGTTCTACTGCTTCGCTGTTAAGTTCGTTTCTGTAAAGCGTTGTATGTATTGTATATATTGCGGCGCTTTACAATTTATACATATTTCGCAATGTTTTGCATTATTTTTTGGTGTTGCTTGATGTAGTTATTATTGTGAGTTACTCGTATACCTATGCAAATATTTGCAAGTTTGAAAAGCTCCACTAATCCAAATCTGTTTCTTTTGGTTGGTTATAAAAAAGAAAATCATAGGTTTATTAAATGAATGCAAAAAAAAAAAAAAAAAAAAAAATTCCATTTTCATGTACAACCCATACGAAAAATCCGAATTCAAAAATACATAATAGCTATTATCGATTCTTGGCATTCTCTTAAATATATTGCATATAATAGTCGTTTCACGATTTTTTAGTTTACACTACTTTCAGAATTTTGTTTAGCGTAGTTTAACGGGCATATTTTTGGTTTTATTATTTATTTATTATCGCCCATCACATTTACTTTTTACTTGGCCACTAAATAGCCTGCAGTACATCGCTTAATTGTTCATTTGTCCGGATAACGACTTTCCACCCTTCGTTGGCCAAAAGACGTAAGTGTATCAAATTTCATCAAAATGTCTGCAAAATTGCAATTGAGCGCAATAAGGCAAGTCGGGCAGACGAAGAGATGAATGGACACGCTTAAATCAAATTAGATAATGATTCTGAATCGGTCGTTATAATATAAGATACGTCTATCTGAAGTCCTTCTGCGTGTTGAATATATTCGCACATATTGAATATTCTCTTGTACCACAAGTGGTGTAGGATACAACCACAATGTTCAGAAAAAAGAAAAAAAAAATTCTAAATGTTGACTGTAACATTAGAGAACTTGGTTCATCCTCGAGCTTTCAAAAGTTTCCTATCTATTTGTCCGTAAAGCCAATTTTAAATATGTTTGACGGAAAATAGCTTACGATATTCAATCTCAATGCGAAGACTTAAACAAAATTAGTATGATATCTATACATCATACTATATAGTGCATATGATCTACGTGGAAACTTGCGGCATTCTTTTTACGTGTAGCTAAGAATGAATTTAAAATGCTCCATAATTGCAGTATTTAATTACATTACATTACATTACATTACATTACATTAAATGTTTTCGCGCACAAGTGTTCGTAGAAACATGCGTCCGCTCTTCACGGTCCACTCTAAAGTTTGTTTTATTAAAAGTAAATTTTCATTAAAAACAAAACTTTATTAAAAATTAAAAAGAGAATAAATAAATAATTTTAGTGCAATTATAAATAAAATTTAATAAAAAATCCTTTTAGCGTATATTCAATTAGCAACCACTTACGCAGGATTTCCAGTTAATCAATTTATATTAATTTTATCTGTTGCTATTATTTATGATTGTTACTGTTGTTTTTGTTGTTGTTTATATGTTATGTATGTATGTTTTGTAGATATATAAATATGCAGGGCCGAACCCAGCCTTTTGTGTGTGGTGTGATGTTACTTATCTGCTTAAACACTGAAGTTTTGTTTCGTGAGCATAAGCCGCTGCCTCTTTCTTGCTAGAGCCTAGCTGCGGCCCTGTAAGCATTATATATTGTGTGATACCTTTAGCTACGGCCCTGTAAGCATTATATGTTGTGTGATACCTTTACGTTTTGCTATTGTTTTACTATATACGTTGTATGAACATAATTAAGTAACTTGGCATGCGTTTTCTTTTTTTTTGTTGTTTTTTTCTTTTTTTTTTTTTTGTTTGCAATTTCATTCGCTTGCATATACATTCATATATATATGTTGCGATAAATATATAAATGCATAATTTTAAATATGTATTGTTATAATGGGTGTATGTATGTCTGTCTATCTCTCTGTCTGTCTGTTTCTCTCTCTCGCTCTCTCTCTCTCTATGTGTGTGCGTGCGTGCGTGTTTGTGTGTGTGTGTGTGTGTGTGTGTGTGTGTGTGTGTGTGTGTGTGTTATGTATGGGTCTATGTATCTATGCATATGTATATATATGTATATATATATATATATGTGTGTGTGTGTGTATGCCATCATCATTATACATATTTATAGCATAATACCAAAGAATGTTAAAAATTTAAACAAACTGTACAATTTATACAAAAATCTATATCGATTCAAGTGTATAAAATCTAAATCAGCTTTGACGTATTCCGTTTCCGGTTCGATTCAACTACATTTACGCGCACGCCGTTGAAAACGTTTCATACGTAAAGACCATTCATCTTTCCATTCCAATACTACCGAACTAGGACCAATTGCCAGATATCCAGGCGCTGCCTCTGAATCGCGTCCTAATATTAAATAAGATCTGAAATGAAATGGATTTCAAACAAGAAATAAATGTAAATAAGTATGACAAGCATTCATGATATCTTTGATAAAACCTATGAGATAATAATGTAAATATTTATTATATTCAATTCTTAATTGTCTCTTAATTAATTGCTTACTTATTTAATTTGATTTTTGGGCATTGACATTCAAGACTTTTGCGCGGCACCAACCACATCATATGACCTCGGCCGAGCATTGAACTAGTTGTACCCGTCATGCCATTACGCTTAAATATTGTTTGTATATTGATTTCGTATTTAAATATTTCATTTTGACGTTCTATTGAAAATTTCTCAATGCTAATATCCTGTGAGGCTCGATCATATCCGATTACTTTAGCCAGAATAGCTGCATCAATGAAAATTTATACATATATATATATAATATATATACATATATATATATAATATATATACATATATATATAAAATATTTATACATAAACATATACATATATGTATGTATATATATATACATGATATATATATATATATAATTAAAAATTTGTTCTATTCAAAAACAAACAACATACCATAATCTTCCATACAAAATTTATTTATATTTAGTTTCTTCGGAGTTGCTTTACATTTACCGCAAACTGTTATTTGTTGTTGTATGCGGAAAGATTAATAAAATAGAAAAGTATATAGAAAATAAATTATAAACACACAGACCTGTACATTTTCTCATCACTTTTGCAAGCAAACTAAAAATATTATGAAATAAGAAAAATATATATATATATATATTCTTACATTTTTTCATTTCCTCTACTTGGGAGGGCTCTCTATATTCACTGACCGGTGCACTTTCAGCTTGTATCGCATTTGGGTTTGTTGGCACTTCTAGTAATCGGGTCGAGCATATCATCATCGTCATCGTCATCGTCATCATCATCACCATCATCATTATCAGCCACCACAACATTCAATATTGCCAATGAAAAGTATGGTTGAAAAAGCAAATATTCAAAAACGATATAAGAAAAAAAAAAAAAAAAAAAAGAAAGAAAAAAAACAAATGAAAAACGAAAGCATTTAAGTATATGTTTAATCTGATTGGTTTAGGGGAGGGAGTGCAGGAGGCAAGAAAGATTTTTTGACGATATGCATGTTTTTACATTACTTGGGCCAGTTTTATGTCATATTTTGTTTTAATACTTTTGTTTACTTACTGATACATGGCGCTACGTGTGAGCGTGTCTGTTGATAGCCTCGAGCGCATCTGTTGCAGGTCAATCCAGTTACCCCTTCTTTGCACGGACATTGACCACTTAAATGGTTACAGGTCTTCCCTGTCGAGCCAACAGGATGACAATCACAGCCTAAAGAATTTTAAAATTTCGATGAAAAAAGCTTTTTCAAACGATTACACAAGCGACATTTCATCGATTCTACGCTTGTATGTCAAACTCAATTTTCTATGCAAAGATGTAAACAATCTAAAAAGTACCAGTTTAGCTCCAGCTTCGGGGCATGTATCGACAATACTATAGAGCGCATCGCGGCCAGTTTAGCGGCCAATGGGTATTTTATTTTTTATAATTAAAGTTTTGCTTCATAGTTTTAATTCAAAAGTTATAGTCGGTTTGAATATTTGTGTTATTATAAGAAAATAAAAGTTGAATAAGAAAAAAAATTACGTTGGACTAAACAGGCCACTAAATTATATTCGGTCGCGGCCGAATCTTTTAGATCCATCACCTTTACCCTAAAAAAAAAATGGAAAAAACTTAATATTCCCACTCTCTAATATTAGGCGAGCGCGGCTAATTTCCTCCATTTCCGGAACTCCGGAAAAGTGGCAATTTATTTAGTGTATGTGTTGTACTATATGGGTGAGAAGAAGAAAACACAGAAAGCAAAGGTGTCCACAGTTGTTTTTTATATGGACAAGTGGGCGTTGCAGGTATTACCTTAGAAAAGTTTATGTTATTTTCAAGTGCTTTTTCAATTTTTTAGTCGATGTTTTCATTTTTACGAGCATGGGAATGCTTACGATAGATACTACGTAGCATGGCAGGCGGACATGTTTCGACGCATTCCGAATTTGAAGCTGGCCAGAAATTTATATACTTTATGGGATTTTTGAAGCTTTCTTCTATGCATTATAAATGTATTGAAAAAAAATTAAATTTTGACGTTGGGTGGACATCACCCATAGAATATATTTCTGTAGATTGATCTGCTGCAATTTATGACTAATGAGCGAAGTACCAACTTTCTTACGAAAAACATAGATGTTTTGAGTTTACGTGTTTGCATGTGTGTATATGTGTGTGTATCTATGTTCAATGCTAATCGGTGTGCAAGAACTAACCCCATATTTCTACTGCATTTGAAACCGATATCTTCATTTTCGCGATTAAGGGAATCTTTACCACAGATATTACACAGACGGGCAGGCGGATTGGCGTGGATTGATTCAAAGTTTGATTGATCAAAAAATTACTCTTTTTTTGGGTGCTGGAAGCGTTTTGGCAAAATCAATATACCGCCGCTCTTCGGTGATGAATATAAAAATTATTGGCATTCTCATCGTCACTAAGGAAATCAATCAGGTAGAAACGACGGTAAACGATGCAGTTCCACCCGTGAAGGCATGGCTAGACTCAGCAGGTCTATGCTTGGCAAAAACCAAAGCGGAAACTCTGCTAAAAAGTAGCGGGAAGGAAGTCGAGAATATGCGAGTGTCCCATCATTTAATTTTCTCCTGTAGTGAAATATCTGCGAGTTATGATCGAGAATCGGCTAAGCTTTCAACAGCATATACAATATGCTGCGGCTAAGGTAGCTGGAATCCAAACGGCTTTGGCAGGAATGGTGTCAAATTTTAAAAGCCTGTGGCTTACATAGCGAAGGTGAAATCCTTGGTAATCATATCGGTCTTGCTGGACGCGAGCCCAGTACGGATCGACGGGCTATCGGTGCGGTCGGGCTATAAGAAAATGGCGACGGTGTTTCGTCTTATCATTTTGACACAGATAAGCGGCTTTCGCACCATGTCGACACCAAAGGGCAGCTCGGGTGATTGTAAGTGCGATCCCGGTCTATTGACGTAGATGATGAGATGAGACGCATCTACGAAAGCCAGCAGAAAGGGTAGGCGTAAAAAACAATCCTCGAGAATATGTGAATAAGTGACAAGCGTAATGAAAGTGGATAGACAGTCGCCAGGGTGTTGTGAGGTACTACCCCAAGCAATTCCTGACCGGTCATGGTTGCTTTCGAAGCAACTGCATACAGACGCGGTCACGACAGCCCATCAGCATGCGCGAACTGCGGAGACACAGTAGAGAATGCTGAGCATGTTTGGTTCAGCTGTCCAAAATTTGAGACATTAGTCAGTCCACGTGGGGATTCCAAGGGACGGGTACGCGAATGACCAACCAAATGACCGGATGAAGAGAGGAAAAATCATCAAAAAACATACATATATACATACTTTCGATTTTTCAAATTTGATCAGATTTATTATTTATATATTAATATAATGGAAGCGATTCGCTAGTCGTATTATGTTTCCTTTATTATGATTATTTTTACCGTTACATTGAATTGAATCTATTTTCAGATCAACTTATTATTTCGAATTCATTTTATTCTATCTAAATGACTTCTTTCACTTAATTATTTCAATTGCTTGTTGTTAATAATATCTTGTTGCCCTAATAGAATCTTTTCAATTATTACACGATTATATTTACAATAAATGAAACCAGTTTTGCTCAAACATTGTCGATTTCGAATTAAAATTTTATACCGTCGTTTAACGCTTTACACTCATATAACCACAAATTGCTCGCAGAGTAGAGAATACGATTCTTGTTTATGCCGGTCGTAAACCGGTCGATCACTTTTTTCTTTACCAGACACCGTCTATTTATATCAATGAAAAAAAGTCACTTGTTTTTCACCAATAAGTGCAACTTTTGTTTTTTAACGCGCGCTACTCATTCATTTATTATAAATACAAACTCGTTCATAACTTTAGATAAAAATATATGTTTATTAATTACATATCAAATTCAATTTAATGCTCAATCAACGAAAAGATGATTTGTTTTTATGTAGCGAAGCAATTGCAAAATAAAATATTAATTCATGCTACGCTCAACTTTTCAAGACTAAAGTTTAGAATGATTCAATGCGTTTTTAAAGCAGACTGAGATGTAGAAATAATGTAAATAAAACCGAAAGACAAATTATACTCGTCTTTGAACGAATTCTTCATTGGGCGACTATTCAATGTATTTATTTTAAAGAAAAGAGGGCACAGACTTCAACTTATTACGATAATGATCATAATGATCGTTTGTTGCTTGCATTATAGTCTACTTTACTTTAGATATATGAGGCATTTACGTATGTATGAATATGCATTTCTTTTATATACATATGAAGTTTGACTGTATTGTATAATACGATATATATGAGATCTAATTTGCATCCAATTTGACAGCATTTACCAGCGTAGAGCAGTGTATTTATTAAAAATATTATTTACATATGGCGCTTGCGTTATATCTTCTCTGATTTGAATATTTGAAAGGAAAAAATTAATTAACAATTTAAATGCACAAGTCAGGCCTTTGAGCCTGTAATTAAAATATAATAACAAAAAATATTACAAAAATTCTATCTTTTTGTTTATACCCACCACTGACGGAAGGGGGGGTATATTCAGGTTGTCATAACGCTTGCAGCACCCAAAACAGGAAGCTTCAGAGACGCTATAAAGTGCATACATTTTCGATCAGCATGAAGTTTTCAACTGATTGAGCCATGTCTGTGTGATGTGCAAATATGAAAATAATAATGATTTCAAATTTGATGGAAACATTGAAAGTAAATGAGCCAAATATCAAGAAATTTGATTTTTCGAAAAAGTGATTCGATTCAAACTGTTTTCAACGGGATTTGTCCTTGGACCAAAAGCGGGTGGCATACCAAATATTATCACAATATCTCAAAAATAGCGATGCACAGGTTGAAAACAACAGTCAGCACAGTCATCGACAGGCGGACAGACGAGTTTCGATGGATTCAGAGAGTGATCCCGAATCGATCTGTATAATAAAACATAGGTCTATCTCAATTCCTGTGGTCTCATCAAACGTTAATAGTTTTTTAAATTTCCTCGCGAGATTGGCTCCGGTGTTGCCACTTTTTTATAGTTTTCCGAAATAGTTTCTTCCGAGTACTTAAAGGTATGCTTCGTAACCTGCCAAAATATGTGTACCCTACTACTTTTCCTTCCATCCAACAAAAAAAATTTCCAAATATATCTTTTTTTTTTAAGCTGTTGCAAAAGACTATCCCATTAAGTCTAAACCTATCGGTTGTAATTGCATATCATTGGGGTAAGATTTTTTTCATTTAAGGATAAAAAGACTTAAATCTAAATTATATAGTTTTTTTTTTTGAATTGTGGCCATATGACCAGAAGGTCACTCTCATATGTTATAGAATTTGCGAAACATGTGACAGAAAAAACAAGCATTGAACTGAGTTCAATCGCGAACACTTTATGAAAAAGAAATTTTTCTCGTTTTTTGATTATTATTTGTAATGCAGTGTAATTGTTTGATATACTTCGTTACGTATGACAAATGGCGCATAACATTTCTTATTAATTCCCTGCTTTTTAGAACATGAATACTCGTTCAGCATCGTTTAACTTACTCTCGCCTATTTTAATGCATTTTTAATTATTCGACAGCATGTTTTTGCTCAATCAATTTTACTCTTTTCTTTTTTTATTATTATTAAATTTATGTAAACAAAATTCCATTAGATAGAACACAACGTCATTGGTCTATTTTGATGAATTCATGAAAGAGCAATTGAGAAAGAAACTGTAAAATTATCTGACGTTATCAAGTGTTCGTCAGACATGCGATGTTTAATTCTGCAGATGGCCTCGCACTTACTTAGGATGCGATGGAACGTTTCACTTGTCGTTCATCTCGACAGAATCGATTTGAGCCGGGACCGGAGATACACATGTTTCCCAAGTAACACTTAAACAATTTTTAGAATATATTTATTTTTTTTAAACCACTGCAGGGTTTGCACCATTTCTCTGTCACGAAAAGAAAAAAAAAAGGAAGATGTTTTTTCGTTGAAGAGCAAAAGAGGACGTCTACCTATTTTCGAACTCAAGTTGTGATTGAAAATGTATTATTTTCTAAAACTTAGAACAATAACAAGTAGAATAAATAAATAGAATGGAATATGACGTAGGCAAGCAGTTAAGAAGAGCGACTATTAAATTGGCATTTCAGAGTTCCCATTCACGAGCACGGTAGACCAAGCTTTAATTACGAATGGTTTGTGGTCACAGCTACGATCAAGTTGGCTTGATTGGATACACACACTGCAGGCTATTGGTTGCTCTCATCTCAGTCTCATCGTTCTCTCCCCCTTCTTCGTCCTAATTACCGGAAGAAATCCCCCTTGAGATTGCTTATATTTGCAAATCCGCAAGAATAATGTAAACGAATTATCAAAACGCAATAACAAGTAGATTGAAGACATTGAATCCCTTACACCAACTTTAAGTTGCAAATTACTATTTTACTAAAGAATATTGATTAAGCTCTGCTTAATGAGGAATATTTTCCAGTCTTTTTTTTTTTTTTTTTTTTTTTTTTAAATTAGCTTTTTTCAATTTACATATTATTTACTTACGTTTGCACACTTTGCGGTGGTTGAGCGGTTTTGTGTTATCACGGTAAAAGCCCTCGCGACAGTAATGACAGTATCGACCAGTAGTATCATGTTGGCAATTGTAACATACACCACCAGAGACGCGTCCCGAAAGTTTATAAAGTTCCAAATTGAAACGACAGCGACGAGCATGACTATTGCATTGACACACTGAAAACATAAATATATATATATGTGTATATATATATGCGATTAACATTTGCAAAAAATTAAAATTGGTTGCGAAAAAAAGAGGCTGTTTTTTCTCATCCCCCCTATTGTGCCGAAATATGAAACATGCATGAGATAAATTTGAAAGCAAAAATGTAACACTTTAAAACAAAATAGTCGAGCATGGTCCATCCGCAAATATCCTACGCTGCTCTTATCTTTATAAAATTCCTAAAAATAGTTCTTATTGCCATATAAATGCCAATAAATAAAGGATCCGGAAAATAACCATATACAGTTACAGCTTAACGCTTTGCGTCCTATGCACCCGGACCTTTTTTTAATATGGGTATTCAGCTACCCGACAGTTGTTTTAATAAAACATTGTAACACATCAAACATACGAATTTTAAACATAAGTAGTTTATTTACATGTTTCATTTTTATTTACATACATACATACAAACATAAAATTTTAATATTAAATTTTATAATTTTCCTCAGTGTGATATTTGAGCAAGCACTCTCCAAGGTGTACCGTAGGTTTTTCAGGACACTAATAAACAGTTTCACGTCTTCCGCTTTTCTTTTCCGCTCGGTCAGAGCACACTCTACAATTTTTTTTTTTTTGTAGATGATGTAGAACCACGGCCAGCTCCACGGTCGATATCTCGATAATCTCCTTTTAGCTGATTCACTAATAATTTTCACAAATTTTAAATGACTGACTGTGTGAGTGTTTTCACTTAACAGAGCATCAAAAATTTTGCTACGATTTTACCAAAAACGCTATAGTGTTCAGACTGAATGACCTAAGTGTCCACGATCCGATGTATACCCGACTAATCTCGCACCAAGTAAAAAAATTTACAACGCGTGCACAATTTAACATACAATATTATCAAAAATAGTAATGGCGCCTCTCGGGCGCCGTTCGGGTGCAAAGGGTTAAGACAGTTAACTAAGTCAGCAATTTATTATTTTGGACAAATATTCGCCATAGAATGAATAAGAAAATGATAATTTGTTACTTACCTTTTCTTCCGAGCCTTTGTATGACAACGGAAGTATCAAAAAATGTTATACATCCATTCTAACAAAATTTTCCCTGTTCGTTTAATACGCCAAAATCTGATTTTTCACCGACCTTTGTAGACAAAAGTTAAGAGTTGCAAAATTTTTCCCACATAAGGGCGCTTTTTCGTATGGGCTTTATATGGGAAAATGTGATCGGATCCAACTCATTTTCAAGAGAGTTCCTTCTTTAACCAAAATCTGTAAGTTTCCCATATTTTATCAATATATTTTAAAAACCGCGACTTGTAGGTTAAAAACGAGAATACATGAACACACAATCATTCTTAATCGATTGGTATAATAATTAATGGGTTTGTACATAGTTCACATGCCCATGCGACAAATGGTGTAAAGTTAAAGTTAAACCAATTTGAAATCAAGATTACGAAAGAAATCAAAAGGAAGATAAACGACTTTATTTACAAAACACATTTGCTCAAAAATTATTTCAATAACTATTATAGATTGGAAAAAAGTAAAAGAAACAATCAACGCACCGAAGCGGAGTGGAAAAGAAAAGCCAATCAAGTCTTCGGGATGATAATACCTTCACTTTACAGAAATATAATAATAATATAAACAGACAAGTTAAAACATTATTGCCGAGTATGGTCGTTCATCAAATCCTCTACGCTGCACTACTACATCCAAACTTTTCACATTCATTTGTAATAATATGCCAAAGTATTATCGTCTACTTACTTTCGTTAAGAAACATTGCAATTTTTCTTTAAAATAGGGCGCTATATAGAGAACTATCGTCACAACGTTCCTTGGATTAAATTAAATTTGTAACCAAATTTTATGAAAATATTTCGAAAATTACGAAATAAGAAAGACAGACGGATAAGAAAATGGACAACGAGACAGGGTTAATTCGATTTAGAACATAATTCTGAATTGACTAACTTCACTTCAACTTATGTCGGGGTTATTGCAAACATCAGCACAAATTTTACGCACCTTTCTCTTAAGTAAGGTAAAGTACAAAAATTCTCAAATCCAAACAATTATTAAGAAATTCCAACAGAAATATAGCAAAATATTTTCTTCAATATTTCTAATGCAGCGACACTAGACCAAATTGATGGTGACAGCTTGAATAGTACAGTGATAAATAACAAAAGAAATTGACACAAGCGAAAAGGCTTCAAAACACATAATCGAATACTTATGGCTTCAAAGAAAAAAAAGAAAAACGAAGACAAGTAAGAAAGTGAAATTCTGTCCGGACCGAACCTTATACACCCATCACCGTTACCACAGAAAAAGACATAAGAAGTAAAAGAACAAAATGTTCATGCTCTATAATATAGAGCGGGCCCAGTTGATCTCTTCTATTTTCAAAATAAGAGCTTTTGTCGTAGAGGCCAATTTCAAATTCTTTTGAAAATATTTAGACAATGTCTTCATTTTCGTTAGCGGGCGAATGCTTACCACAAATACTACAAAGTTGGGCAGACGGATAGATGGACAGACGAACAGGCGGACATATTTAGGTGCATTCAAGTGTTGTAACTGGCCAAGAATTTGTATAACTTGTGCGGTTTTTGAAACTTGCTTCTGCGAGTTATAAACATATTGAAAAGATAATACAATTTTGATATACTATAATATTGGGTAGGCGTTAGTTAATTTTTTCCATTTTTGTGCACAAATGCTACAGCATCGCCCGTAGAATATGAACTCAAATTTTTGCACATTTATTTGCTATAGTTTATAAGAAATGAGTAAAACACCATTTTTTTATTCCTTTTGAAAAACAGAGGTGTTCTCGGTTTACGTGGTGATGTGGGCGACTCCTTTGACCGATTTGGCACATTTTCAACGCCAACTTGCTTGCAGGAACTTCCAATGTTTCTGCCAACTTTGCAGTCAATAGCGTCATTTTTGCGGCCAGAACAATGCTTACAACAGACATTACACAGACGGACAGACGGACATCCTTTGAGAATTTGATGCTAATCAAGAATATACATGCTTTGTGGGGTTTCTGATGCTTTTTTGCGGGCGTTGCAAACGTTTTGACAAAATGTATATACCCCCATCCTTCGGTGACAGGTATAAAAACAAGTAAGAACACTATAGTGAGCCACATTTTACCATTAAATACTCTATAACATTTGGTTTAATACACTTATTCATGTAACGGATTTTCAAAATAAGGCCTAATATGAGAAGCGCTCGATAAATGTTCCAATCCGCACGACTTTTAGTAGTGCTCGTCCTTGGAGTCTGCAGATTGAAAACAAGAAAAACAAGTCAGACAGACGGCCAGACAAGTTTGACTTAGAAATCGATGAGTCCATCTAAAAGTCTTTCTTTGTGTTGCATACATCCACATAAACTTAATACACCTTTGCACATCAAGTGGTGTTAAGTATAAAAGGGGCAATAAAATTCTGTCTCTAAGAATGTTATGATAATATATTGCACTTAATATGTCAAACGAGTAAAGGTTTAATTCCAAATACCCTTAAAATTCACATAAATGTAACGTGAACAATTGACAACATGCTAACAAACACCTGAGCAGAAAAATAAAACACCGAAAATATTTCAATTGAATGTAAGAGAATATATAAAAATATCACCAATCATCAAATCCTCTTCTATATCCTATTGTCAAGTGGACAACTTACTTGAATTGTATTTAAAAGAAGCCTTCTAAGTTTGTTAAGTACCGCGCAACTTGTACAAGTAATCAGTAGGAGGCGTTACAACCTGTGTAAAGGAAATGATATCGCGAAAGCCATATTCGTGCAAATTGGTTCGATATTCAGGCAGCATCTTCAACGTCATAACCGTCACCGTTATCGTCTCTTCTATCCAGACGAAGAAATTTAACTTAAGCAACTTTCCCATTGCATCTGCGGCTTGCCTGGTGAGTAAAAAACACTGTGAATTTTTCAGAAATTTTTTTTATATCCTCCAGCAAACGATGGGGATAAAATGATTTGGCTAAAACGTCACAACATTCAGAAGGATCCTTTAGAGATCTGTCCATCTGTCTGTCAATGCAATGTCTCTCGTAAACATTCTACTGGTCGCAGAAACGAAGACGAAAATCGATTCCAAATCCAATAGGAATAGTTGAAATTCTCGCAGACAGCGGCGGAAGGACACGCCTGAAGAACAGGGTAAGCTTATAACCCCTCCGTTTTCAAAAACAAACAAGTAAGAAAATTATATTCGACTGTGAGGAAATTCTTTATACACGTCACCTTTATATTGAAGTACAATATACAAATATTTATTGCTCCACGTTGTGAATAGCGAACGAAACACACGCATTATTTTAAGAATGTTGTGGAACATTAATTTTGGAATATCGGCTCAAATTTTTACTGCGGCATCTGTCGTAGTTTTTAAGTAATGACCAAAAAATGCAATTTTTCTGTCCTTTGCAAAAACCGAGACGTTCTTACTCTACGTTATATTGTCGCCTCATCCATTAAAAAAGATAAAAACTTACGTTTCGCGTTCGTTACTTATAAACTGCAGCAAACACAGCGATAAATATTTACACGTACAGATAATGGATGATTTCGCAGCATCCGTGTGAAAATGGAAAAAATCAGCGACGGCCACCCAATATTATAGAAATCCGATATTTCATTTTGTGCAAGTCTTTTTTGAGATGATGATGATGATGGTGAGTGTGGAAAATTCAGTCGCAGCCGAAAATAATTTTCTGAGTTCTTTTTAATACCCCACACCACTTGCGGTACAAGAAGGTAAGCAACAGCCGAAAGCAGTTGATGTAGAATCAGGTTTTACTATACCCATTCAAAATCATATTGTGTACCGATTTAAGCCTGTATGTCCCTCTTGTTTTCTTGCGTTCAACCTGCAGCTCGCAACATTCGCAATATTTTGGCGAAATTTTGCACACTGACATGTTTTGGTGCAAGGACGAATGCTATTGATATAAGAGCGATCGGACCGCTTTTGTGACCTCTTCCAATAAGAGGCTTTACTTTGAAAATTCAGTACAATAATTGTAAGGTGGTGTAGGGTATTTAATAGTAGGCCGTGGGGCCGCTATAGTTTGTTTATTTTTATACCTTCACTGATATGTTACTATGAAGCTACCGAAATATGAGCAAAAGTTTATGGCCAGTGAAAACTTGCTACCTGGAATATTGGGTTCTTCCCAAGCACCCCGAAAAGACTAATGGGTACAAAAAAAATATATACTGGGAGTTATAGTCTAATATCTTACCCGTTGTTTTCTCGTTTGCTTCACGAGCTAACTGATCTCTTCGAATATCCTATGAAAGGATATTGGGCTGGGACCAATTCGAAGGATATAGGAAAAAACTGAAAATTTAATATAAAACCATTGAAATTATTTATAAATTCAAGTCTATAATTATACATTTTCTCGCAGTGTTTTCTGTCATGTCCTAACACGTAAAGCATGGAGATGAAGCAAAAGCAACAGGCTTTAGAATACACTCTTCAAAAAGGGAGAAAGAATGAGGAGAAGTATTTAAAAATGAAAGGGTAGTTTTGTGGTCCTGAAGAAAGAATTGCAAACTAACAGAAAAAAAGAGAATAAAACTTGTTTATTATAAAAAAAAAACAAAAGAAAAAACTTTAACCGCGTTAACCGCGTACGAATCATCGTTACAACACTACCACTGCCCTTTTGAGAGTTTTCCCTTTTTGTCAAAACTGAGATCATTGAGTAACGTTAAAACGTTAAACGTGCGCGCGAAAGAGTTTCAATTCAATTTAAATATCACTTAAGGTATAATTTGGAAAAAAATTTCTTATATCTTATTAAATATTCTATATTTGTGTTTATTAGTGTTATGCATGCAATATGTAAGAATATTGTAAAAAATTCTTTATCTGCGCTCCAGTTCACCATAGGAAGGTGTTAAACAACATTAAAAATAACAAAAACAAAAATGCTGCGGAGATTGTATTTTTCTTTAAGCAAATACACTTATACGGATTTCTCTGAATGCGTAATGAACAAGTGCATCAGACAGATGGTCTCTTAACTCTCTTCATCAAATAGTAAGAAAAGAAAGAAGTCTTTTGATGCCCACTAGTTGTTTGTTTTATTTATTTATTTATTTTTTTTCTCTTTGCAACAAAGCTCTGCAGAAGCGTGGGCACCTTTTTCTAAAACTGCAGAATAGAGTTGAACAACGCATATCGCAATATTATCCAGAAACCAATATCTTCTTATATGCAAGTTATATAACGCCACCATAATTAATTTAGAGTATATATATTTAGAACTAATGTGCAATACACATAGACACCTGACATAAAATATCTGACGAATAACAAACTGAAAATAACGTACCTGAGCACTTATAAAAACAACATATTGGAAATATTGTTGCAGTCGAAGCATTAGCAACAGACAGATAGATGGTTGTTGAAATTTTTGCAAATTATTGCCAACCTATAATTTCTGTTATTTTTGCGTTCAAAGCTTAAAATCGCAATTAATGCAATTTCAACAAATGGACTGAATGACAGACAGAGTGAACTAAATCGCTATCTTTTAAGAATTCTTCGATGCGTGTTATATGCTGCAATAAATATTTGACAAATTGAATGCATCCTCTGCGATGGAAGCCTATGAAAGTCTTTTGTTTATTTCTTTTATTTATTTCTTCGGTTTATACTTGATCGTTTGTGTGTAATGTAGCGATCAACCATGGCATGTAAAATATCATCATTTTTAAGCGTGAATGTTGAATATCTACTATCTAGAATCCAAGACTATTATAATAGGTGTATTGCATGTGCTTTTATCAGCAACATCTATCGGTATACAAGGGTTAATTCGATGATTTGGACCTTTTTCTACATGAAATAACCTTTTCCAGTTACTATTACTGAGTTCTTCAGTGTGTACAGACGGTAATCATGGGGTCCTCAAGATTGCATTTTCCACATTCATTACTTTTGTTTCGTGCTTTGAAGAAATCTGCTGCCAAAGTCCATTTAACATTTGTGGAAGCTTATAGTGGTGTTGCTCCATCACATTCCAACAGTCGGTTTTAGTTTCAACGAATTAAAAGTCGAAAGAACAGCCGGAGGAGGACGAAAAAAGTTCGAAGACAATAAATTTGAAAAGATATTGAACGGAAGCCAACTCAAACTCCCATTGAACGTTGTTTTAATCCGGTGTTCATCGATAGTCGTTAAAGCATATTCATTCTCTGCGAGATGTCGTTTGAATAATGTTTGAATAAGTTATATATAAATTCAAAGAGACGGACGTAAACTTGACGCAACTTCTTTACGGGTTTTTTTCAAAATCGAAAAAACCTATCTCATTAATCCCTGGACTTATTGACATGACAAGAAGAAGAGGAAGAAAGAAAGAAAGAAACAATTAAATCAAATTTCGCAGTGACATCTGGCACGCAATGCTTGCAAATTCAAAGCACAATTTCAACATCGTTTGAAAATTTTAATGCAACCGTTGACCGCCTGTTCGTGCTATCATTGCCGTTGCCAGACCTCGTATATGTTACGTATTGTTCAACTAGATCGTCCAAGCGATGAATAAATGTGATTAACTCAACTTGAATATATTAAAAAATGAAATCAAGTTTCATTGATTTCATGAATTTTTTTATTTTTTAAATAAGTCTTCGATACCTAATATGTTTTCTTATCTTAACCTTGAAGCTCTTTTTCCATCACTTGATAATATTTCTGTTTTGTAGATGTGTTTGCGTATGGAATACTTGCATTTTCCAATTTAATTAGTAGTATTCAAGCAAGAATCTGGTCGCCAACTTCCAACTTCCAACTTTCTTACTCTTTTCATGATTTTACGAACTGCAACAAGAGGCAAATGGGCGCATAATGTAATTTACTCGAAGTTTTACTTTAATCAGAGTGCATTTAAAGATTCGCATTACGAATTTATTGCGTCGATTATTTTTTTATTTAAAATTTTTAAGCTAATAAGGAGGTTTGCTTGGTTATCATGTGTACATATATACCTTGTATATGTACTGTGTGTGTATATATATAATACGTATCTATATATATATCGTATTAATGTATATATAGATACGTAGGTGTCATGTTTATACCGTCTTCCACTTGTAATAATGAAGGGTGTACTAAGTTTGTGCGGATGTATGTAACACCCAAAAGCGCTTACAGCAAACCCAGTTTTAAATGCTTAAGCACTTTGTAAATGGATTGAAACTTGTTTGTCCATCTATCATCTAGAGATCAAAAAATTTATCGCACTGACGTATTACGTCACTCCCTTTTGGACCATTTACACGATGTCGTTATATGAAAAAAAATTGCAATTGTCAGAACTTCTTGAAAAAAATCACCGAGGAGTCGCGTGTCAGCAAACTAACTTGATTTGAAAAATTTGAATCGTTTGAGATAATTTTGCACAATTTATCTTTTTCTTAACGATCAACCTATCAGATATTTAAATTTATAAAATCGGAATGTACTGACCGATAAGCCTAACTGTCGTGTAGGGGATATACATGGCTGACGTTGTTCATTTTTCTTATATATGAGACATCTAGCAACAATAACTAGTCGTAATTTCAGCATGTATCACAGTCCAAAGATACTTTTTCTAACAACAAACGATTGAGGTTTCGTGTCAAATGAAGGACATTCGACGACCGTCTTTTTTCCATTGTATCTTAGAATTCGAAACGCAAAAATTCATGGGTAGATGCGAACGTATCGACCACATCGACAGCAAGACTGAATCACTTTGGCAAGAAGACGTTATTTTGTGTTTGGGGAGATAGAAGAGTAAGATCTGTTTTTATTGATGAAAACGTAACATAATAAATGCTGCTAACAACAATTGATTTATTTCAACGGTTCCCAATGCAAAAACAAAAACGGCCAGGATATCAAAAAAAGCATCTCAAGGTAATTTGTTAAATGTCACCCGACTGAAAAATGTTGGCCCATGTGGCTTACGGACTGAACTTAACTCATTTCGATTACGACTTACTTGCAACGATGGGACATACAATTGCTGAACAGCTTTCACTTTTCAAGAAAAAGTTCCAAAGTGGGCCGTTAACGAGTTTGCCCCAACAAAGCAAGTTTTTTGGCCCGGCAATCTACAAACTGCCAGATAAGCTGACCGTTCTCACCGGCCTGGAGCGTCGATTGACATAGTTCTCGCACAGCTTAGTTGCTACATGGCATTTGCATGGAATGATTTCTCACTTTTGGGGCGAAGATTTGTTATACGCCCTTTTGGAATCGAAACGGAAAACGAAAATAAGTCGCCTAAAAAAATTTGTTCGAAATATTCATTAACTGTTTCAAGGAAAGAGTAACGATACCTCGTGGCTGGCAACTTACAGATCATTTTGTCAAATTCGCATACATCGGATAAATAATAAAATAATTTCACACCTTTTTTAAAATTTTCTGCTAATACCATGCAAATGTATACAGCACCCAGAAGAACTTGAGGTGGATTCATCTTTTATTAAGCCGATCGATTCAGAATGACTTTCTGCATGGATCTGAGTTGCACGGTCCGCCTGTTTGCCTTGGGGTCTTGTGATCACCCTACTGGTCGCAGCTTTTGAGATATTTCAATGATGTTTTAATTCAAGGACAAACGCTATTGGAAATGTTTCGGAACAGATCACTTTTTCGTACATTTCCCGCATAATGCCCTTTTATGAGAAATCCTTATATGAATAATTGTATTAAGTGAGGTGTGTAGGGTACTTAATAGTCATACGTGGTCCGGTACAGTGCTTTTACCTTTTAAATGTAATAAAATTTGTTCGCATAGTCTGGAGAACACATGTCGTTTCATTTCTTTTACATTTGCAAGTAATAGTAAAATAATTGCAAGTAATCCGTAAAAATAACAAGGCGCTTAAATATTTTTGACTGCGCTTTTCGTTTCCTTTTTTGTTTTCCTTTTCATCTGCTAACGTTACGTGTATTTTATTATTACTAAAGTATCCGCTGCTTCTTAAAGTTTGTCCACTGAAGCCAAGAAGTTCATAATTATGACCCACAACAAGTCACACCAACATTCGTTGAGATGCGCTGGTTTATGATTGTATCAATATTGAAAATTGAACATTAAAATCAACCGGCATTCATTCATTCTCTCTTCTTCTTACGTTTACTCAAGACTACATACACAAACACATGCACATAGATAATCATTGTACATTAAGAATAAGAATAACAGAGATACGAGAAAATGTAAATACACGACAATCATACTTAAACCTACACCGTCTTCACATAAGTAAAGTTGTACAACTAGTCGGTTATCAAATAACGTGAAATCGTATCTGAGAAGTGCCAATCAATTGAAATTTCAAATTGCCAGATGGCATGGAGTATGCACATAAGGTTGATGATAATATGTTCATGTTTAATAAAGTTTCCCCATAAATATTAAAAATGCAACACTGAAACGCGAAGTACCTTTGTATTCATCTGTACATACACACTATGCCATAGCCTCAATAAAATTGAAAAAAAAGCTTTATATATATAATTGCGTATATTTGCGTATAATAACACTAATACTTACACCAATTTACGGTATAATGATTGTAAAAAAGCTGACAAAATGAATGAAAGAAAATTCTCGGGTGCAAACCACTGCAACCGATTAGATAGACTAATGAATAAAATAGTTTATATAGCAAGCTATGAAAGAGGACACTTCTGAAGGGCCTAAAAAGTACATTCTCAAGACTGCCACTATCCGGTTAGCGTTGGATGTAAATTCTTTTTCAGTGACAATTGCTTCGAGAAACTACAGAAATACACGGATGCACATCTAATCAATTTTTTTATAATTTTGATCATTTAGTCCTTTTATCGACAGAGCAGTACAGTCGTGGACAGTTGCCATCTCCTGAATTTGTAAATTAAGGCTGTTCTTACAAATGTTTATATCGGTGTTAAGTCTCCATGTACTTTTTACTATTGGGATCCCAAATGCCAATCATCTACGGAGATGTTCTGCACTTTTTTATGTCATCGTTGTTAGTCATCATATCGGTTCAGGAAAATGATGTGCGATACACAGCTAACGTTTGCCGACCTTAAATAAGTATCTCAAATTCAATGCCAAATATCGCAATAATTTCGATATCTCATTACCTTATTATATATAAAGAAAATCTTGTATGTAAAGTAGCAAAAAATATTTAAGAAGCAATGGCAAAGCAAGCTTTATATATGTCAAACGTTGATAAGTTGAAAAAAGTTTAAATAACTTTAAAAATGTTAGCTGTAGATTTTAAGTGTTTTGTACCCTACACCACCTTTAGTACAAGGGTATATTGAGTTTGTGCCGATACATATAACAACCAGAAGGACTTAGGATAGATCCGCCTTTTTGATACCGATCGATGCAGAATCACTCTCTCAATCCATCTAAGCTTGTCTGTCCATCTATCAATACGGGTTTTTTTATTATATCCTACATCATTAGCAATGCAAGAGTATATTAAGTTCGTGCGGATGTATGCAGCACTCAGAAAGACTTCAGAAAGAACCGATCATTTTCTGTATGATTCTATTCTTGTTTGTCCGTCAGTCCGTCTTGCATTCTCTTGTTCAACCTACCGGCCATAATTTATGAAATATTTTTGTGATCATTGGTGCACTGGCATGTTTCAGCACAAAGACGAGCGCTGAAGAAAATGACTCCGGATCAGACTGCTTCTTCGACTAATTGCCATATAACGTCCATATAAAGTCGTTACATTTCCAAAACTGTATTAAGGCAAGTGTTGTAGCGTATCTAATGGTGGACCTTATACCACTACAATGCTTTTGGTTAATAACTTTGCTTCTTACTGGTTTTCTGATAGCATTCAACGATTCGTCTTTTGTAATTTGTTTGTGAAATATTTGTAATGCGTCGTGAAATAAGCATTAATATATAATGTATATATATATATATACATATATCTATATATATTCTTGCAAAAATAATAAAGAAAGTGTAAATGTATCATTTGCCAAAGAAAATCTTAAAGTCTTTGTTCAATGAGATCTAAACGGAAGTCCAAATGATGCATGTACAACAGGACAGAAGAGACACCCACACGCCAACACACAATATGTAAACAAAACAAAAAAAAAAAAAAAACTAATAAAAAAATAAATATTTAATATAAACCAGTTTTAAATAATTTTTAGTGCTTACATATCATAGGAGTAGTAAATTAATTTGATGTGTTTGTTCGTGTTAGGTGATTTTTGAGTGGTCTGAAAGGTCGAATGCCTGGAATAAGTAGAGACTGAATAGAGTGCCAAATAGATATGGTTTTCTTCCTTCGTTAATATTGCCCTTATGTTATATTTTTATTGTCAGGACGAAAATGTATATACTAAACACAAATATCGGATTAAGGAGCCACTGTTGGAAAGTCGTGTCGCATATACTTATGATACACATTGCCAGGTCAATATTTGAACCAGTTAAGATATCGGCTATTTTGCTGCATTAAGAACAAGCTGGAAAGCCTAATGTTCGTGCACTTATAGTCAAGAAGAGATTATTTGATTTGTAATTGGCTGAAAAGCGGGGCCTTTTTCTAAAATCTCTGTGTCGTGGTCAGTTTATTCTTACGTCTCGTGCGCAATTGGAAATTAGGTGAAAATATAGATGCCAGAGAGTGGTTTTGCCAAACATTATTATTATGTCCTCACCTAAATTAGAAATATTATTAAAATATTACATCATCATATTAAGTAAATAACATAACACTAAGTTCAACAAGTGAAAAGCTTATAGTTGGGCAAGGCCCACTATCAAACCCACTACCCACTTACAGAACATTGTTTAACACAGTTATTGTTTTTGACACAGAATACAAAAACGATGCCCTCTTTTTATATGAACTTTCCATTGTGGAAATTAATCATTAGACCTTTTCGCAAATAAAGGCATACTTCTCGTAAGAAGGTTTATGACCGAGAGGTTCAACAATTCAGTATAGTTAATTTTTATATCAAACTAGTACTATGCCATCATGAAATATTAAAACTTAAAATTTTTGCTACCCTAAAAACCAAAAATTTGTGTACAAATCCTTATATAGGCATGAATGGTCTAAATTTGATGCAGTGCTTTTTTTTATATTAAATTACCACTATGACCTGATTTGCACCATATAGCATTTATACCTCTTCGTCATATGAACTACAATTTTTGTGATATGAGAGGGGATTCAGAAAATTGTCTCAGCCGGTCCAAAGTCTCCATACTAATTTCGAATGCCGAAATACCATTACTTATCCACTTTTGTAGAGAAGTTTTGAACATTGCAATTTTTCTCCATATAACGACTTTTCAAAATAGGGCGTTATATGGGGAATGGTCGAGAACATGAATCTATCCAAATCATCCATCAAAATATATCAATAATTCGAATTTACATGGACAGACATCGAACGAATAGACGGACGGACAGGCTAACATTGATTCTGAAGCGCTCCATGTAATAAGAGCTGGGTCTGCCTTAAGCTCTTCTGCGTGCTACGTACGTCCACAAAAACTTACTGCTCCCTGTATCACAACTTGTGCAAGGTATAAAAACTGTACTCGACTGCTACAGCAATTAATGTAAAATACTTTATTACAAGGCATCTAAAATGTCCGTTATGTAGATCTGTAAATGTAATCAACTTTTTCATACATTCGACATACATATTCAAACATGCATATATCCAGGCGTATTAGTTTAAGCGTAGTCTTTGCCACACTGATTGTAACAAAGCCATGATAATCGACTGCGTTGGCGCCGATTATTAGCACCAACAGCATCAACTCTAAATACGTTTTGATTGATATGCTGACAGCTGAAAGCAGATGTCGCAATACATCATTTACATGAGATCTCGTGTGCAGCACAAACACCTTCACTCTCTCCTTCAGAATCCTCTTAACGTTACGCCGTCGAACGTCTGTACAATCTCAAGTCGTGTAAATGTAAAAAAATGGATTAAGGTGCAATTGGGAAAAAAACGCACATATTGTCTGAAAATGAAGGGATTACGTTTTCCTTAAATTTAGTTATCTGTAGTTGCGAATACTCGTTGAAATAAACAAATTCAGTTACGTTATGCAGTGACAAGATCCGGCAGCTCTCTCTCCTCTACTCTGCTGCAATAGATTTTGAATAAATCATTATTAGAAGAAGAGATTAAAATTTCTCTAATAGATATAACGGTTATTTTTTACCTCTTGTTTAAAATTTAACATAAGGAAGAGGTGAGACAATTTCACATATTCCTTTATTCGCTGAGGGAGAGACGGGCTTATTTTGAAAATTGAAAATGAAAATTGGAAAGTGGAAAATTGAAAATGGGCTCTGAGCAGCTATTATTTTAAACTAAATAATTGTTCTGTTAGCGGAATCCATCTAATGAGAGAATCTGCTCTGCTTCTAATGTACAAAAATTTGTGAATTTAATCGAACAACAAGTAAATTTGTAAATACGCATACAAAAAATAAAATAATATGGGGAAACGTAATGAATCGGTTCATCAATACTTCGGCAAGTGCTTTAATTAAAATTCAAGAGCCCCAGGGTTACATCGAATTAAATGAAAGTTGGTAGGGTTTAATATTTCAATGAATTCTATTGTATCGATGTCCGCGAACATATTAGGGAAGAAAGGGATAGGATACCACGGCATCTTATAAAAAAAAAATTACTTATCCGCAGACAAGGGGAGGTAACTACATATCAATTATCAATTTTACTGTCTTGTTATGCTTTCATCCGTGCTCAAAATCGCGGAAACAGCGCTACCTGGAACGACCGAGTATTTATATTGTTTTATAGCTAACAGTGTGTGCTTTAGTTTGCTTTAAATTTAACTTATGTTTGGAACCCAAATTTAATTTAATAAATATTTCGGTTCATAGCGAAAAGGTGGAGGAGGGAAGGGGGCGGCTTTTTTGCTCTCGAATGTATAAGATATACAATGAATGCCATAACATCCGCGACGATATTAGGCTTATTATGAGGCTTTAAAATTTGAATGCTATAGCATTCATGTCATATCACATCACAATGAGCATGTTGTAGCGTTCACGTACATCCGTGAACGTGTTAATAAAGAAACGGAATCGTCAAGTGTTATATACAGTTAAAATAATAATGGAGCAATAAAAGAAGGCAAGATTGCTTCTTGCATAGAAGCATCAAATCATGTAGAATTGTCGACTAGCAAAAATTTCAGCCTCAGGAATTTAACTAACTATTAATCAGTTACGTTTCATACTTTTATAAGCGTCAAGCAAGGAGCATATGTAATATGAAATTAATTTGCAATGAAACGACTTGACAAAGTGAGAAAAGTATTTTCTAAAATATATTATTATGCCAAATACACACCCAAACGATATATAACTTTGTGAGGAAATCCAACAAAGACGGATCGACGGATCGACGGATCATAACGTATGGGGTCGTCATACATAGTAGTTAACTGTTTAATGAACAATATATTGCATTACTATCAGAGTTTTCCAAGAGCTTCTGGACACTGAAATAATGACTCGCGCTCCAAACAAAATTTCCTTGAGCTAAAGCTACTAATTAAAGCGCGAAAAATCCTACCCAAACACAATGAAAAGAATAAAAGCCTTCTGAGGTAACAATGATGAATCCACTCAGAGTCTTTATCATCATTTAACGTCAAGTTTTGAAATTAATTCGGGAATATTTTACTCATTGCTTGTATTGTGCGTGCGGTATTTCACACTCCTCGATAAATGAGGTGATCTAAGATGCAATAAAGTCGAAGAAAAACGAGATTATCTAACCATGCTGCATAAAGCAAAAATATTTTAAATATGATGCATGAGCTATTTTACGTATTGAAGTCGAATTTTTAGAACTCAAACGAGTCGAGCAAAGAGTCCAGATTTTGCCATTCCTGATCACAGCCGACAGAATACAAATGGCATTACGACCCATATCGATCACATGCATCTTATCATCCGAACAGGTCAAGTCAAATAAATCCTTCGCTAAACGGATAAACAGAAAGCAATAGCAAAGCATAGCCTATAATGTAAGTAATGAGGAACAGCGATGTTAGTGATAAAGAGTGTATTCTACTGATATTTTCAATTAATATAAGATGATCAAGCAAAGGCTTTTGTTTTTTTTATTTGAAATAAAAGCAAAAAATAAAGATATGTATAGAAAAAACAATACTGAACACAAATATCACTGAACAAAAACCTAGACGTTATATCCGGTTCAAAAGAAAAAAAGTCTTATTTGATAATCCTTCGTAAGTAATACGAAATGGATTTTAAGAAACTCACGGAAAGAGTTGGCACTATAACGCTATGGGACCTTTTATTATTATTTCAGTTTTGTACCTTTTTTCCAAATTTGAATCACGTCGATACCGAAAAACCGGTGTACAGAGAGACGAATGGACGGGCAAACTCGGTACTTCCATCTTCTACTCACATTATGTCACCATATTACATTATATCGTTCAGAAAATATTTTGAGATATCGATCGACGAAAATCCCCGTAAAATGAATGTAAAAATGTTATAGTTTTGATCCCTAGATCAGTATACCCCAAATATTTTATTCATAATATTTGATTAGTTTCGAAAAGTACTACCGCACGGTGACTGACTAATGCAGAGCGTAATTAACGCCAAACAATCAACTATCATCACATTTTATTTCTAAAACGATCGGGATGAAGGACGAAAAATTATATTGAAGAGTCCTTTTAAAAGCTATCTATTAATTAAATCCTTATCTTTTTCATTTCAAAGAGCAGCGCGTCCTGCGTGAAGAAGAAAGCAATTAACGAAGCAACAAGTTTTCGACTTCGAAAAATTATTTCGAATAAAAAACAGAACGAATGTTCGAACGAATGAATGGGCTCAAGAGATTTTTTACCGGGGCAGAATATGATGTGAAAACCTCTTAAGAGCCTCACTCTAGGAGAACTCCAGACGATCAATACTTGATAAGGAGTAAGCTCTTCAACCTAACATTTGGAAAGCAATGTAAATAAAACCAGTGAAACTGCGGCCTCATTGTGTTGTGCAACCTTATTGTGTGTTTTGGAACCGCCGATCTAAGCTCTAATAATGAAGTTGACATAAGAGCATATCAACAGCACCGAAATGCGTTACCCTACCGGCCTTGCGCAAATTATATATCGTGATATTGTTATGTTTGCAGAAAATTGTAAAGCGGACGAACCAGGCTTTCTAGTATCTGTGGAAGGTGTCACAAAGGGGAAAATTTTTTCAACAATTCCGGAAGAATCATGAATCTATTCGTCAATCTACTTAAGGTCATGTGAGGCGCTGTAAGCGCTAATGAAATGTTAGATGAGTTGCCACCTCGCGTAAACGTAATGATAGACATTGCATTGGGAAAAACTCTTCTGATATCCCTCTATTTGCTTCGAATAAAAAATCTACATTATTATTTGTCTGCAAACACACGCCAGGTCCCACCCGAGCTACAGATCATATCAACAATTTTATTTCTTCATTCATATAAAAATTTCCTTTCAGAGACATTTATTTAATCAGTTAGAGCCATTGTCCATCGCTGCCTATTCTTTTTTCCACCTCTCAGAAAAGTTTCGAATTCCATCTCGAAAAGATATCTCGAATACACATTTGAATGAAAGCGCGGTCGGATAAATTATAAGTCGTCTATGAAAACCCTTGCTAATCGAAGGGAATAGTGTCTATTGATAACAGAGCGAAGAGGAGAATATTCCCAGTTAAGTTAGCAAACACTTCCTACTACTTATATGGGACCAAATTCCTGCCTACCGAAAATCTATTGAGGTTTAGAGATCGTGACTCAGCATCCACTGTTAATTATTCGTAAGGATTTGACAGCATTATCCTTCGAATATAAACTATTATATAAAGAAAAATAAAGTTTGCTGCAATTGGCGTTTTTTTTTTTTTTTTTTTTTGGCATAGTACACTTATTAAAAGCTCCAAAAAAGTGTGTGCTGTGACAATCTGTACAGTTGCGCGTAGCGTGAAGACATTACTTTCAAATGAAGAAGGCTTTAATTTATATTACATACGCTCTCTCTCTTAGATAACGGACCGAATTAATTTGTACTCCCACTATACTAGCTATACTAACTTTCAAAACCGTATCTAGCGGAGAGCGCAAATGAGAAATTTTTAACCAAGTTTGTTACACTAGAGAAAACCTTCAAGTCTTAAATGCATAATTGTGATTGCAACGTACATAAATAGACAAACAGACAAACAGATATGAGTCAATGGATATAATTCTTCGCACCGATTGAGATTTCAAATGCAACCTTCCGTGACGAATGTGGTGTTGCCCTTGTACTTGATATGATAGAGCATATGAAATAAAAAATGAAAATAAAACAAAATTTAAAATGAAAGAGCGAAGAAAACCTTTTGTCTATGAACGTTTCAACTATAATCAATTGTATATACGTTAAAGCATTATTTCAAAAGCCATTATATATATGATTACTGTAATGTATTATTTTCGATATTTGTGTGATAGCAGGCAGTAGTGGTAAGAAGTTTAGCTTGTTTTCGCACGATAACCGAAAGATAGAATGGAAATTAGGCAAAATTGTTGCCACTGATTGAAACACTGCTACTTACTGCCATGGTTGTCATCAACATGTCTTCAAATTGTTACAAAAAAATTGTGAATAAATGTTCGAAAGTAAGGTCTGTCCATCCATCCATTTCATTCGTCACAAACTAGCCCTTGCAGAAAAACATCCGATTCGATTTAATCTGAATTCCTTCTCCTTCTCCTTCATTTGACGCCATTCCTGCTTTACTATATCCCATGATCGAGAAACTCTCTCATCCAATTATGTATGCTCTTCAACTTCATCAGACTTTCGAACTTTTAAACTCCCTATATTCGTCGCGACAATTATCGAAAGGTGCAAAGTTATGTTTAAATTAAATAAGCAAAGGCTCTGTTAAACAAAGTCTCGGAGGGATTTAAATCAAAATATAAATAAAATAAAACTTTTCGAGAATTTCTTTTAAAATTATTATAAACCCAACATGTCTTTACGTCAGTTACTTAAAAGGTGGTATGAAAAAGATTTTACACTAAATCAAATACGGGACTGAAAAAATAAAAATTTACTTAACCAAGTGCAGCGAAAAATTGAAACTAAGATCACGTGAATCCTTCGTCGTTAACCTTTGCAACGGTATATCATAGTTTTATTTTAACTATATTTTAATTTAAATCCATCCGAGACTACTTTTAATAGAACTCTGTAAAAATGTTTGGTTTGTACCAGTTATGCCAGTTATGTTGAAATATAACTTCAAATCCTTCAATTATTCTTTTCTCTTCCTTGTTTACACGGTTATCATTCGATTCTAAGAATCAAGTTTAAAAATGGTTTCAATAATTTCCCTCCTCTCTTTCTTCGGTGAGAAGCAGCGCATCGGTATATATGAAAAATGTACCGAACTTATATGCTTGAAGTGATTGGTATACAAGATTCGCCTCGAGGCAAAGTTACAATTTTGTTGTGTTTTTTATCCAAATTAAGCTTTACATTACTTATGTTGTGTTAGCAAATAAGTAAATATGCTTGGCTTTATAAGGAGCATACATGCAACTTCGTTTTAACTTTTGCCCGTATACATACATTTGGAACATTGTTGGATGTCGACAAAATTATTTTGATGCTCGTCGTTGTTGCTGTTGTTGGTGTAGTAGATGTTTAAGTGCGCTCATGAGCGTCGCAAATTTTCTAAAATGTATGCAAGCAAACATATATATAGATATATATATATATATATATATATAAATGTGAGAACAAACATATTCGCAGCAAGTAAGCCATTATTCTGTGGTTATTATGCTTACAATTTATTAATTCGAGTTTATTAATTCTATCATTTTGTTTGTAACGAGCAGAGGTATATTCTATGCACTAAAAATCTCGTAACATTTATATAAAAATTTTAACCGCCCAAGCTGACGTTTTTTATTAATGCTTAGCGGCCTCTTTGATACTCACTGTGAATTTTCTCATTAGCAAGGTCAAAAAAAGTAAGTAGAAATTAGATCAAATCGATCAAATGAAATGATCAAAGGATCGCATTTTTGATATGCCACAAAACCCATAAAACTCGAATCAAAGTTGTGAGTATCCAAAATTCGCGTCTTATTATTATTATCATCATTATTATTATTATATATATATTTTTTTTTTTTTTTGTACATTTATTAGAAGACTATCTCGAGATGTTTTTATGTAATATATGCAGAATACAAATGTATTTATATACAAATCATTAGCAATGTGTATTTCGATATATTTTATTGTTATATTTCTCTTCATCACTCTTTTCCCGTTCTACTCTTAATGCGGACTTCGTTGATTTGTTGCCCTAAAGGCTTCATTTCTTTTGCCATATCGTGTTCGTTCACAACATGAAAAAGGCAACAAACATGTAGCAGGAGTACTCTGTAGAAAACTCAAGAAAAAAGGAATTTCGACTATTACTCAATTCAAAAAGTACCCGGAATTCATTCATTTTAAGGATGCACATAGATATAGAAGAAAATTTTTTGATTTTTTGATCACTTAGTATGCTTTTATTATTTATGCATTTGAATACAATCCCACATGTACAATGGAGAGGAAAAAACGTGAACAAAGAGGAACTCCTGTTTTTTTTTTTTTTTTTTTTTTGTACCAAAACAAAATTTCGTATTTGGATAGATTGAAAATTTTGCAGAATGTTGCTTGAACGAGTCGTGGCAATCAGGAACGGAGATTTATGTATGGTAAAATGATAGATTCGCTTGGTTCTGGTCGGTCTGCAACAATACTAAATTATGAAGATATAAAAGGTGAGAATATATTCACAATTCATTCATAACATTTTCTGATGGATACTTCGTGTAAAACGAGAATCCAATAACGTGCAATTGTATCATTATCCAAGAGTCCTGAGCCAAAAAATTCAAGCAAAGTAATCGAATAAGCGTCATAAACGTGCGACTCCGAGAAAATTTTTCAGTTACACTTGAAAGCTTTACCTTCAATTAGTGTATCAAAAGGAAACGGCCAAATGCAGACTTGGTTACATTATAAACAAAGGGACCTACGCTCAACTTGAAAAATTATATTTTGATTCATAAAGTGTGTGTATGTGTATGTTTATTTGTGTTTGTGTTTGTGTTTGTGTCAGCGTGTGTCAAGCGTTCTCAACGGGGCTATTTCGTCGTTCCACCAGGAATACGGTGTTCCTTTCCTGCATATACCTCTTCTTCGCATAGTCGCATCCCGTACCCCCGTAAGACGGCATTTCCAACTTCTGCAACAGTTGACTGGCTGTGCCCTCTCTCATTACGTGAGAGCCGATAACAGTGTTGAAGGCGTGCTCGTCACAGGATGCGTCTCCCCATTTTGAACTGGCAGATTGTGGATGAGTACACAATATATAGCTTCTCTGACTTCACTAGCAAAGATCGTAGTCGGGTAATCACTGTTTGCATTATGCTCACTCAACGATCATTTCGATCTGACCACGAGGCCATCACTGACGAAGTTTATATCTGTTTTTGACCCCTTTCCCTGCTTTCCGCAACCGTCCGTCCATTATTGAGATGTGTCAACAGGCTGCGTTCCTCGTATGTATGTGTGCCTGTTTTTTCAATTATTTCGATTATTTTTTACACAGAATGTGCACATGCTATATTACATACAAGTTGCACTCCTCTACTCACTCTTCACTATTATTTGCTGAGCGTTCTCAAAAAAATGACGCTGTGATTATTTGTTTAATCACTAGGAAGACTTTACCTAAACAGTTAGTTAATGTTTTTGTCACTTTAGAATTTCGACTTAATTACCAAAACGTTCTTTAAAACTCACATTTAAAGCGTGATAATAGCATGACTATAGTTTCTAACTATAAATTAATTTCAAAAACTAAAGAAACTTAGGGAAAAAATTGGTAAAGGACAGCGTCGCAAATAAAATGATATTCAATTTCCATACCGCAATTGCATTCGTACTCTTGAGTTTATTAAAAAAAATTTTGGCAATGAGATGAGTTTCATTGGCGAACATTTTATATATTATTTAATAATATGTATAGATATGTTAAGAAAAAAATATGAATAAATGCGTATGTCTACATGTATGTACTCACATCAGTTAGCGTCGTGTGTAAGGGGTGTAGCTCAATGAGTTTTGAAATTTTCCGTTTCAGCTTCTATTCAGACATTCAAATGCAATAATCAAATGAACAATTTTTGGTTGGTCTCTCGGAGTACAACACGTAACGTTGACTTTTATGACAAATTAGTCGGGAACAGAATTAATCAGCAATGCTTACAAGTCAAAAATAATGCATATATATATACTTATATATATATATATACGTTCTTAAATGGGTAGATCCCTGAAAATTCTTCGAAAAATCGATATTTGTTTTTTTTTGGTTTTTTGCTTAATAGATGTTTTGCACCGTCTCGAGTACATGGAAACAATTCCATTCCAGTGCTTAAAAAGGGTGTCTGCTGAGAAATTATAGCTTAATGTCTTACCTACTAATTGTTAGTTCATTTCATACACTAACAGATGCCTGCAAAACATGTTTAAATTAATTTAAAAGACATTCCGAGCAAAAATACGTTAACTGAGCTGCACAACTTGTATAAAAGGACAACATTTTCTCACTTAAATCACGATTTTTGTTTGTAGTGTGAACTTCTAGTAAGTTATTTCCAATCGCAATTTTAATGATGGTACGACTAATATTTTAACAGTCATTAAAGAATTGGAGATGAATGTTGTGGTAACCAATCATACAATTTCTGCATTAAGGCCGATGACGGATCAAGAAAGCTGAGAACGGTCTATGACAAATATTGTAAAATAGCCATGTTATACCCTAAAGTCTTCGAGAAAACGGCAAGAGCATGACTCTATAATTGCCGACTAATAGGAAAAAATAAATTATTTATTTATTTATTGTGATAAATATAATGTGCGTATAAGACATATAATAAAACTAAAAATGTGTTTATCTCGAAACCCAATTCTTGAACTGTGCAAGCAGCATAACTCCAGCCACTCCACTTATCATACAGAGTACATTAGGTTTGTGCGCACGGCGACCACAACATCCCGAAGGATTTTAAGTAGACCCACCGTTTATTATACCGATCCCTCCGGAATCACGTTTGTCTACGTATTTTTGCGTTCAACCCACAGGCAGCAGTGCATGATATGTTTTTATGAAATGTGATACGCCGACGTTTTTTCACCCACAGACAAACCCTATTGAGCATGGCTCGGATTGAACCACTTTTTCCCTGCTTACCCTGCTTACTTTGATCAGGTGTTATAAGAAAACATATTGTAATATTATATATACTTATATTATATTTAAGGATTATTTGACCGCTCGCTACATCTACGATTTATTGGCCTCTAATGCGGTATCCATTAAGTCTGTATTAATTTTGGGTAATGTGGTGAACTTACATTTCTAATTAAATAGATCTCAATCTCGAACTGAATGGTTTGTTACTCTTACATATTCTATCTGTCAGATTGGAATACTTATTTATTTATGGTCTACATTCGATCGGATTTAAAGACCGCCAGATGACTTAGGTCATACGCTCGCCCGTCCGTGTTGAAAGCTCTGCCTCAATGGAAGTTTGAATCCGCGGATAAATTAGATTGGAATACATACATCTCCAAATGAATCTAACGGAAAATGGATTAAATGCCTAAAAACGTCTACTATTGACGAAAAATAGGAAAGAGTTTCATATTACCTCACGTTAATATCTACGAATATTAATAATAATGTAATTGCTCGATTTCGGAATGTTTTATGATTGCCATTAAGACGACCTTAAAATGCAATTTCACACTTGTCACGCTTTAAAGGAGGACGCGAGGCTCAAAAATTATTTTTTTTGATCAGGGATTGCTGCTGCATCAATCAAGTTACTATATGTCCTTAATTAATGAGCAATCTAACGGAGAACAAACCGGACTCGGATCCAAGCAACGCAGCTTATGAAATTTACCAAAATCGCATCCTATACGGTACGTGCTTTTCTTTTGTTTTTTTTTTTTTTTTTTTAAGTCTAATAATTATAAAGCCGATAATGAATAATAATATACAACAGCATGTGTTTGAAGCAAGACTGCAGTCAGATTTGTAATCCATTTACGTACATTATATGCACGTGCATATGTACAGAGTTGCCCAGCAACAACCCTTTAGTTTGTTACAGACAAGTTAAATATCCTTACGTACCTGTTTTTCTTTTTCTTTTCCTTTTTCTTTTTTCATATTTAAATTTTCTTTATTTAGAATAGGGATTTGTTAAGCTTTTCTCGGTTTTCTATTTTTTTCCGCTTTGGGAAATACTAAGCATCGCATGGTTGTTGATAACTTATAGCTGCTGATATATAATATGTTGTTGTTTTATTCAAAGGAAAGATATCGCAGAGCATTCTGCCATACTGTGTTTATATTTGTTCTATTCATCGCCGAAGAAGAGAGATACACTATTCTTACTATTCCGCTTGCGGTATTCAAAATAAAATATATATATATATATAACAAATCTTATTTGCGTGTATACAATCCTTCATTCCCTCAATCTAAAATTGTAATTTAATTTTGCTGCGTTCGTTTCTCCATCCATAGCCATAAGTTGTAATTATGAACGTTTTAGGTATTGGAACGCGCGCGGCGGACGCATATATTTCCTGGGACACGTCCAAGTGTCCCATGATTATGATTTGCCTATAATTGTTAAACACTTTTTTCAATCAGCGAAAATTTAAAATTACTTTTAACAAATTGGGTGTAACGTGTTAACGATGTTAAAATTTAATGAATGAATGAATGAATGAATGAATGAATGTATCAAAGTTCGGTAAAAGCTCGTTATAAAGATACGCTCGATCCCCAAATTGATTAACAAATGCTCCCACAAGTAACGGAGGGTATGCAAGATTCGCCTCAAGACTAGCATTACTTTTATTTTTTTGCGTATTTTGTTTTATTTGTATGTGCATACAGGCAAATGGATTTACGTTGACTTTATTTATATCATTGCATTTTAAATTTTGCTTGTGTGCAGGCTCATGATTCTTTAAAATTTATTTCATTTTTCCATATTTCTCCATAGAAACCATACATGTATTTAAACGCATGTGCGAAGCAGGTAAGATTGTTCTGCATCATCAAGATTTTCTCTTTACGTATTGCTGCTTAGCATTTGCATCGTCCTTTCTTCAATGCGTAATATTTAAAAATAAGCTTCAGAAACTATGCAAAGTACAAAAAGTGTCTATTATTTGTTACGACGATTTAAACATGCCTGTCTGCCCATCAAGTCCATTGATGCGAGCGTTGGAAGTGAGAAAATTACTTCACATATCACATCACTCAATAAGTCCCTGATCTACCAAATATATGCTCACAGTTATGATTTCTGGATACTGGCACTCTTCAAACGACACATGTCAAAATTTCGTGACATTTCAAGCATTAGTTTACAACTTACATCTGTTTTAGTCACGTTACATTTTTGGTTGCCTTGGGCGGCTTTCGCCCGTTGCTGTCCATTTGGCTCTCTACCCTCTGTCGATTTGACTTTGGAGTGCAGTAATGAATCCATCGTCCGTCGATTGTCAAAATATTTTTTTTTATATCGGTAAAAATCGCGGCCTATCGAGTCAGTAATCGCGAGTTCAAATTTCATTTCGGTAGAGTTCCTATTGGTCTTAGCTGTAGTCATTGCTCAATCGGCAAAGGAATGACACTTACCAGTTTGTGACCACATTCCATTAGGTTGCGGCTACTGCCTAACTTCTCCTCTTTCTTCATTCTGTGGTCGTCAATCGTATTACGCATATAGAGGATATCTTCTGCGTGGATCATATTAAGGAAAAAAGAAAAAAAACACCGTACGTCTGGCTATTCTCGGAACTCCCGAAAAATCGCTAAAGAGACATTGTTTTGCCACGATTATAGCTACGCAAGGAATATTAAAGGAAATTTCTGAAAATCATATTTACTCATTGTTTTGAAGTCTGCAAAATAATGGAACGCAACGCATTACATTTAAAGGGTTGCAATAAATTTAGAAATGTAATAAATCGTTTAAGTTTTACCTTAATAATTATGCTAGCTTTTGGCTGATTGTTTTTTTCTTATATTACAATCTGTGTGTCTGGATTATCAATGACGTGCACATAAGCTTTGAAACATGCGTTGAACTGTGAACTTATACAGCGAATTTAGTTAATTAAAAATTCTTGTAAGCGGAATGTTCAACACCCACTTTAAAATATAATTCATTGATTGTAATTCGTGTAAATTGCCTTAACTCACCTTTACAGAATGGAGGGCAAAATAAGAATATCAAAGGGAAGAATTACAATCCCCTTTATTGCGGCTCATATAATAGCTTTTAGATAGATTCCAAGGCAACTTTTTCCTTAGGGTAGCTTTAGTGTACACAGAGACGAGTTTCTTGTAATTAAATCTTAATATAGGTTCATGAAATTAATACCACATACCATACCGTTCAAATTTTACTTTTCTTTCTCAGATTTACACTCAAATTAATTAAATAATTTACGTTTAGAAATCTTTGTGAAAAGATATTATTATTATTATTATTATTATTATTATTATTATCATAAATTTAGCCAGAGAATAAATTCTGAGACTAAAGTCTTAAAGCACTAGCACGACCATTGCGAGTTGCTAGTCGAGACTCTTGTCTACTCGGCCACTCAGGCGGATTTATAATCATTTTAATCAGAGAAATAAATTCAAAGACTAAAGTCTTAAATCACTAGCAGCATCTATGGCAATTAATTTTGCTGAACACTCACGGCCCTTGACTTTTCATCCCACGATCATTGATTTGTTAGTCGAGATTCTTTGCCTACTCGACCGCTCAGCTGGATTAGGGAAAGGCACAAAATTATATAGCGTATAAAAATTATTAAAATTTATGATGACAATAATAACAACAATTTGGGATGAAGCTCGTATTCGATTTACGAAAAAGAGGAACATTGCCCGCTTGGAGTAAAGATAGTAACAGATATTGGTGTTCCTCAACGATCTTTACGTGCGTATAAATCAACCTTTAAGTGTCATTTGTGGACTGAAAATCTCAATATATTTTACACTACATGTAGTACATGAGACATTAAGCTTTTGCGGATTTACACAACGTCCAAAGACATTTGAAATAGACTCAATTTTTTTAAATTATATTGATCGATTTAAAATCACTTGCGAAATCGATCTAGGTTTGGCTAATGTTTAATTTATTGGAACCAATATATGAGGTATTTGGATAAGATTTAGTACACTGACATGTTTTGGCTCAAGACTGTGCGTTATTGCAAATGGTTCGGATCGGATCACTTTTTCGACCATTTTCCATACAACGCTTTATTTTGGAAAAGTTTTTCTTCCATTAATACAGTTATTAAGCGCAGTTTTGTCAGCAGCTTAATGATGGGACGTGTTTTTGAACGTGAAAATCGCATCTCCGTCACCGTCAAAGAAGGGCGCTGCAGGAATATGATTACTGATTTTCTGTGGTCAACTTAATCAATTAAAAGAGGACGAGAACAAGCAATTAGAAAGCTTTTTCAAGGACTTGAATCTACTTATGTGGCATCACATCGTTTTTCATGGCATGACTTCACTGACCTCGACATGGGGTTACGCCGTTTCAATAAGATGGTCCAACATGCTATGCAATTCGCGACAAAATCAATTATTGGAGGAAAAATTATAAATATATATAGCACCTCGTACAAAAATTCATAGGATAATCTTTAAATGGCACTAACTTTTGACAAATTCAAACGGTTTTTAGATAACACTAACCTTCAAAAGAAATTTGTCAAAGTTTTATGCACTTTCGGCAATTAATTTATAACTTGCAATCGATTTAGTCGTCTTGCACATGAATTTCAAATTTTTGCATTGTTTTCAAAAAACAAAGGTAGCATCACGAAAACTACCATCACTTGTAAACTAATCGTCGCAATATCATTCTACGAAATTTATTGAGTGATGTGTTCAACACCTTTAACTTGATTCCACTTGACATTTTCTTGTACCCTTTGCCACCTAGAAATATCTGGAAGAACTTGAAATAGACCCATCTTTTATCATATCAATCGATTCAAATTCGCTTTCTAGACCGATCTGCGCTTGCCCGTACGTACGTATTTTTGTTTGTCCGTCTATCGGTCTGCCTTGCCTTCCCTCTTGGTTGCTGGTGTTCGACTTACAGGTAGCAAGTTTCGAGATATTTTGATAAAATTTGATACATCGACATATTTTGACCAAAGGACAGACACCGTTGGAAATGGAACGGCTCGGATCGGACCACTTCCAATATAAGGTCTTATTTTCAAAATTCGTCATATGAATAACTGCATTAAACGAAGTGGTATAAAGTATTTAAAGGTAGACCATGTGCCACTATAATGTTTTTACTTATTGACCCTGTGCTTTACTATTTTCCTGATAGCATTCAACGATTCGTATTATATATATTAAATAAGTATTAAAATATATATAAATATGTATATCTATTTTTGAAGGCGCACGAAATTCTTTTAGCGCTAGGTATCTGCATGACGATTGAAAAGATGGCTACGATTACGATTACAAAACTTTGTATAGCGAAACAACCTGTTCATGGGGCCGATGTCAGGTTAACTGCCAAAAGGCCGAATAGTTTTCCTCTTTTTTTCAATATACTAGATTACAGTCTGAAAACTTTGTTGTTTTAGAGCATCCTTTAAAATTTGTTTATCCACTTTATTCATTGGCGAAAAGCTAAAGCACTTGACGACTAACAGCAATAACAACAAAAGTAAACAAAACCAAACGAGCATATGAATATGACACACATCAAAGTATAATAGAATTTGAAAGAAAGAAAGAAAGAAAGAAAGAAAGAAAAGGGTTTTAAATTTACTTTTACTATTTGCCGGGAGGGTAGCAAATAATCACTAATTATGACATGGCAACAGAAGAAAAGACCATATCATGTAAATATATAATTTCATGGCATGTTAACGGATCAACAAGTCAACTTTAATTTTGTTCATTCAATCAGGAGTACAATCTACGCGTCAATCTTTTTTATGAATGTTGCAAGAAATTCATTAAATTTTTCTTCTAAGATATTATTCTAATATAATCCAATCTAACAACAAGTTTAACACCCAAGCTTGATAGCTTAGTTTTGAAATGGTATTGGGCTACTCTGGCTTCTTAACTAATATAGTTACGAGTTTCAAGTTAATGTTTATTACCGTCTTAAAATTAATAAGCCAGAACAGCCTTTTCCGATCAACACTTTTTGAAATTTTATTAAAAATTTTTAATTTAATAAATACACCTAAACACTTTATTTATTTTTTTTCTTATTGACTATCCTTATTGACTATCTCACCTTTGCTATTGGATTGTGCTTTTGGCGGTGAAAAAGTGTTGTTTGTTTATTTCAATGTACAAAAGTTTTTCCTTTTTATTTATATTTCTGACTTTTTTTCCTCTTTAGGGACGCGCCATTCTTTTTAACGATAAGGTAACATTTATAATAAAGAGGTTTACCTGATTTTAGTTAATACATGAAATCCAGTCTGAAAATTTATTACGCTTGCTGAGTAGATTTTCTTTCATTTGCACAACATACGAACAAGTTTCAGATTCTAAGAATGTTACGGATCGAACACGATCGGTTCGGGATTTCCACCCCTTAAATTTGTATTTCATAATAACTTCGGTACGATGTTCCCCTTCGGAGTGATAAAATTGATGTACAATAAATATGAAACGGACTTTACATGCGTTCCTTTACATTATCCTAATCGAGTACTTATTTAAGTCGAAACCAGAATTAATTCAATTTCAATTGAAACGGTGCATTAAAATCTTTATGGTGTAGTGAATGAGGCAATAAAGGCCGCTACTCAAAAGATATATAGTTTCCAAGACAGTCAAACATACATTTGGACTTTGTAAGATGTACATGTTTTCGATAACCAGAATTGGAATAAATCAACCACTTCGATACTCTCATAGACAGAAAAAGCGAATTAGAGAGCAAATATTTTGCGTAGATGTGTTTTTAAGCTCTAAGGCACTATATGGAACAAAATGCCAAAGAAGGTGATAAGTCTGTTATAGGCATGTCCCTAATTTCAAAAAATTATATATGCATATATATGAACATATATACGTATTTGTAGTTGGAAATGTAATTAGATATGAATCAAGAAGCATTTGTTAATATTTGCTATAAAAAATAAGACTTATTTAAATGTTTTATTTGTAGGCAGTAAGTTCCCAAGCCCTGTCACAATTCAATCATATTAACTCCTTTATTTAATGAATGTGTAAGATTTGTACATAGATATATATAGATATATATGTATAGATGTATATAGATATATATATGTATATATATATATATGTACAAAAAAATTTTAACTGAGATGACTTCTATACATATAAGTGGCTTATCTTTATACAAAGCCACTGCATATATGAAACACACACGTAAATGCAACTATCGGAAGGCATCTCATAAATTTTGCAAAATTCCATTGACTGACTATTCGCTAAGCATTCCCAACCGAAAAGCAAACAAAACAATAAGTGAACAGATATACGAGCACAAACCGCAGCAACAATCAAAACACATCCAGAAGTTTGATCAAAGAAAAGCAAAAACCAGTCTTTAAAAAGAACAAAATATTAAATGGAATTTTTCATGCTAGATAACTTCATATGTTGATTAAGATTGCCATTAAATTTACGAGAATACGCCTAAATATACGGGAGAATATGTATTTTTGATACTTACTTTTGCATTCGTTGGCATCAGTGTCTGTCGCTCGTCCCCATGGCCGATCAAAATAAAAGGGTTTACATCTTTCACATTCCGGGCCAGCTGTATTGTGCTTACATGCGCACGTCATTGTCAGTTTGCCATGTATAGAAATGTCTGCCTTAGTAGCTGTAGAACGACCAAGATTAGCTCCATCATCACCCGTGTCGCTTATACCGCCATCCCCATAATCAGATTGCAAAGCATCATTAGAACTAACAAAAGCTATACATTCGGAGGCATGGCCATTGCATTTACAACGACCGCCGACCGCAAAATCGGAAACGGCGTAATGTTGCGACATAGCGAACAAATCTTCAACACTAGGGATTGATGTGCGCTTATCAAAGTCTATGGATGAAGTTTTTTGCTGATATTTTTGGCGTTTCACATCCACAATACTTTTAAGGGTCGTCGAAATCGTAGATGTCATAGGTGCCGCTATAGTTGTAGTGGTTAAAGTTGTTAGAGCCGAAGGTTTACTTTTGTACAGATTTTCATAGGTTAGAGGTTTATGTTTATAGTTGGAACGTTTAGGCTTATCTAACAGGGTACCATCATTGGCATAATCTAAATCGATATCGTCGTCCAATTCAAGGTGCTTCTTTGGTTCAATATAATCATCCAAGCCATCATCGTACGCTACACTGTCATTATCATTAGCTTTATAATCATATTCTTCATTTTCTTCTTCTTCATCATTCTCCTCTTCTTGACTGCTGGTCAACTCGTCATCAAAACTACTATCATCCGCTTTGCCCTCATTATAAGCAGCACGAATTAATGTTTGCTTAGGTGGCTCTAGACGATGGAATATTACTCGAATGTCGGTAGCAGTGACCCAATCTTGCAAGACTAACGAAGCATCCAAATCATTAGCCGAAGGTCGACCTTCCAATGTATTGAAAGCAAAACGGTTTCCGTTGCTGTTTTGATTGGAATTCATGCAACGAGCTTCTTGTTCATTAAACTTGCTAATTTTAGCTCGATCAGGTCTGCCGTAAAACTTTTGACACTGCGAACTGTAGAATTGAAACGGTTGCCAAGTTTGACCGAAATCGGAACTTTTATAAATGGCCAAGGAATCAGGCTTAGGTGATTTGGGACAAAACGATAAGCTAACATAGGTTATCTCGTACTTTTTACCCAATGATAAAGTTAAAGTTATATTATCGGGTGGTGCGTTATCCAAGTCATTAGGTACAGGAACTGCTGCGGAACGCCAGCAAGTCACATTATTCGGATTGTTCAAATCTGTGAGAGCGCTGGACAAAAAGCGCATATCAATATGCGAACTATCGCACATGCGACACTCGTCGACTGAACCATCGCGTTTCAATTCACAATAGCGTTCGGGTTGATAAGCACCGCAAGTACTTGATGCGACAACTGGATTACCATAGGCAGCGTTAACAAAACTAGGTAAACATTTACGTGATTTGCCCTCATAATAACAAGGATCATTGGAATTCGAGTTAGATGACTTAGTTAAAGTGACATTAACCAAACCCAAAAGCAGCCAGCAAAAGAACAATAGCTTCTTTTTAAATTTCATAGCGGAACCCAAAATTCTTAATACAATTGGAATTAAACTAGAGGAGCGATTTGTTAGCGCCATTACCGCTAAATACTTTTCACTACGGCCTCAAAATTCTTGCATGAATAAAGTCATCGATAGAGTACACATATTCCAATCTTTTACGACTAAGCCGATTTCATGCAGTGACGACGGACTTTATATTAAATGACAACAGTGTACAAATTTCTATCACACGCCTAAGTCTGTCTGCTAACGATATTCTGCACGCGACAATTGACTTGGAATTCCCTTATTTATTAATATAGATTTATATGCATATTTATATTTATACCATTTGCGATCTCCCGGTTAATACTGATTAGGATAATTACGAGTTGGTTTCACCAGTGACGGTGAACTAATGGAATGTTGAACTAGTCTTCAGGTTAACATGTTGCTTTAGAAGCTTGATTGCATTAAAATATCCAAATGAGACGTCCGGGCAAATTCCGATTATGTATTCCGAATATGTATACTTGCGAATGAGTTCCGTTTTTCTGAAAACGCGTTTATTTGTTCATATTAATTTGCTGAAAGCAAAAAACAAAAAAGTAGCCTTTAAATCGACTCACAATTTATGAACTCAAACACAAAACAAAAGCAGTCATCTAAATTCTTCCCGCTGTCTCCACGGTGCAAACTAGTCTTACTGTCTTAATGTTAAGTGCAACAATCGTACCCGGCAGATTCACAAGCTTCTTCTCTCAATTCACATATTAAAGCACGGCAAGCACGGTGTGTTAAAATATCACCAAAGTTTAAAATTTCTTTCTTGCTTTTGCACTTTTAACAATAACGGCAACTCTTTAATTATGCATTGTAATTTCATTTAACATCTTTCATATTCACACTTATTTTTTCAAAAATAGAAATTCATATTTGTTGATGCTTTTTTGCATTAGCTAGCGACACTTATAATCTTCTTTGCTATTCCTAAGTATGATGGGAAAATTCGAAATGCAAGAAAACATAGACATTTGTTCGTTTGTTTGTTGTTTGTTTGTTTGTTTGTTTGGTTTGTTTTTTTCCTTTTTTCTTTTTTTTTTTTTTTTTAATTTTTTTTATTTATGGACTCTTAAATACAGCCAGCGACACTTTCGTGAAAGGTCCGCTAATATCAGCTGTTGCAGCTAACCTGTCGTGTTTAACACATACTGTTTGTAATTCAAGCATCAATAATTATTTTAGGTTATATTACATATTATGCGCTAACATTGTTATCGCAACTCTGCGGCTCTGCATTGTTTTCCAAGTATAATCTCGTGGTGAACTCATGTCATTAATACACCACACTTCCGTATTCCGTTTAATTTAGGTTGCTGTGTTTTTACTTTTGCAAATAAACAATGGAAAAACAATAGACACACAACACACTCACGCATTCGTTTCATAAAATCGAGCGGGTGCGTGTGAGTACGCGGAACGAAAAAACACTTAAAATATACGGCAGTTCCAGTTCCACATTCATCGAGAGTTCAATTAGTACTGAGATGCGCTTCATCTTCAACATTTTATTGGTTTTATTGTGCACACATTTCGGTAATCTCTCCCTGTTCTCTACGTCTCTCTATTTTTCGTACATGCTATCAACCGTGGCACGTCTAACCCTCCTATAACACAGTATGCGTTTACATTTTTTAGCGATGAGAAGTTTAGGGATGTTATGGTACCTGATACGAATAATATTACACGACAAAAACCGGGAAATAATCAGGTCGCTGAAAGTCAGCTTCCACTTTTATTTTCCGCCGTTTTTCCTAAAAAGCTGAATACAAACTTAAAGAAGAATTTGATCATACGTCATTACACCTTAGGGCATGTGAAAATGAGGACCAATGAAATGCGTATACACGACCATACGCTTAATGAAAGCGATATGAAAGAACACCAAATAGTTTCGAAGATTTAATTAATCCTAGGAGGAAATTTGTATCAAAACCCAGTGCATTTTTACAGTATAAAATATTACATAATTATTAGATCATATATTAGATCGTACCTCATCTAAAACGAAGTCTACCTTGTTGTACAAGGGGTAGATGTATATACGCCAATTGATTGGGATGCCAGCCATATGTACACAGGCATAATTTCTTCTCATCACAATTTATTGCTTGAGAAAGCTGCTATTACACTCTCTCTCTTTAAATTTCGTCTGTTTTGTACTCATTAACACTTCTGTGGATTGCATGTTAATAACAGTAACATTAAGCGAATGGAAGAATCTTTTTTTGATACCTAAAAATAACTTGGTGTAGTAAAGCTGATTATGCCAAACAATTTATATGTATAACTAAAGAATCAAACCGAGTTTAAAACTCGCGTTGTATCCCTGGATGTTACAAATAAGAATGCAAATGTAGTAAAAGCAATGTCCTCTACCCGAACGAATAATCATCAGTTCTCGTACGAAAATCACTTAACATTATTATTATTATTTTTCATTACGATAATTAATGATAAATAAATAAATTAATTAATTAGTTAACTAATTGAGATCCTTTTTTTCCAACAATTACAAAAATCGTATTATCTTTAAGCCGAATCTTTAACGAACAACAGCGCAAAACTTTTTATAAACTGTAAATTACTTAAATTATGTAAGGTGGGCGTGTCGATCTTTTAAAATTTAAAGTAAGATAAAAGATGGGTATTTTTTTTATTTAAATGCATACGTGAATGTGAAATTTTTAACTAATTTATGATCAGATTTGCCGTCGCTGCAAATAATGCCGGCATATTGTATTTCAAAGTAGATGATGCGGCAAAATAAATGCTTTAAACGATCAAGTGAAACAGACTTATGTTTTGAATAATTTTTTTAATAATTTCGATCAACCGATTCAACCGATGGCTGAAAAGTTGCAGGCTTGCTTTGTTCGCCATATGAACAAAACCAGCGCAGTGTAGGGCAAAAACTTTTTCATTTGTGTTTTTTATTTGAAAGTTTACCTTTGAATTGAAATAATTAGATGATCACTAAAAATTTGGTTCGCCTCAAAACAAATACCGTACGGAAATTTTTTAAGGCCAGAAGTTTGCTTCCGAAAAATTTAATTTACTTTCTACATACATGAGAAATGAACTTATAAGAAGAAGTGGTAAGTAATTTTCTTTTAGGGGGACTAAAGAGCACGCGTGGACGAAGTGTAACTAAAATTTATTACATTGGAAGAAAGATAAGAGCAGATTTTTCAAAAGCTCCTCGCACATAAGAATTCGCATCAAGTGCTCTACGATGCACATTTTTAATCAGTTCCGATCGAAACGACTCTTCGATGGGCATTTTTTTTTTTTTTTTTTTTATAAATTATCTTCTAAAACTGTACAACCCGTCAAATTTGATCTTCAATTTACTTTTTTATTAACAAGTTAAAGTAATTCACAAATCTGTGCGCAATCAATAAATCTGTAACGGTTAGAAAACTTTCCCTTAATGTATGCTGTGGTTATTTTATTTCATCGTTATTCCCCTGTTGTGATAAGTTCGACCTGCTCTCTCCTCTAAGCATTTGTAACTACCAGCGATATGTATCAATTGTGCATCACGGAGAGAAAGAAGAATATAGAAAGAGAGAAATGTCTTTGTGACCAACGTGTTGCACGCGCTCTTCTCATGTGTTATTTATTTTACTCTTTCAATATATTCGGCTATGTCATGTTAATTGTTTTTTTTTATGGTATGTTATATTATAAGTAACCATAATGAATAGGTGCAATTAAGTCGCTCAGCACTTTCGCTCGCCACAATGGGAAGATCAGTATGCTCAGTATGCTAATGAAATTACCATAGGACATAGAGCGCTTTCTATTATTCAAACAGTTGGCTAAGGCAGCCATAAATATAACGTATATTATGAAAACTCTTGCTTTCATTGCTCTAAATGGTAAGATATGTCCATTATTTGTTGCTATATATTATTAGTTGGAGGAAAAGGTTTTTATCTACGAGCCATTACTACTGGAAAGAATTTTTAAGTAAATCCTCTCTCATAAAAAAAATTAATAAATCTGCAATGGATTAGTTTGTTCTTCGTTATAATTAGGTAATGCCATAAAAAATATTTGGCATAAATCTATGAAAAGGAAAATTTTCAATAGGAGAAAGAAAGTTTTCAGAATTTTTTCTTTAAGGATAAGAGCAAAAACATGTGAAGAAATCAAATGTTAGAGTCCAGTGTGCTGCGCCTCTCATTTTATTGCATCCTAGGGCTAGATAATCAAACATCAAGAAGAAGAGCGGTCGTCATAGCATATAAATGCAAAGAAAGCATATTTGGATTTTTCGACGAGTATATAAAGCATCCGCATGTAAATATATCAGGATACTTTACTTTAAAGTCAACGAACGTTCATAGGGTTCTTATTTAATAGCAGACTAAATCCCCAAAAGGTTACTAACTCGGAAAAGAGAAGAAATAAGAAAAAACAATTTTTGTTTAGACGAAAATAATTGAAAAGATATAAAAAAGCTTAGGAAACGCTTAAGTTATTCCGGAGGAATATAAGTTCGTCGACAGTAAACAATAGTTCATGTAAAAGAAACTCAAAGGGAACTCAAAATTAACTGAGATGCAAGACTCGAAAACTATTTGCAACGCTTGGTAATAATATATTTACATAAATAACAATAATATAAAGTTTCACGGAGAAGTCTTATCGATGGATTTCGCCGGCATTATTAGAGACAGGTTAAAGCCTATAAATAAAAAAGCATTGAATAACTGTTGGTTAATAGGTAAATTGAGAATGAGGTGATGGCATGAAATGAACGAAATCCGGTTAATTGAAGAGTAGCAAAACCATCAGAGAATCCTAAGGATTGAAATGTGAAAAGAGCAAGTTAATGGTCCCTTTCTCAATCACTAATAAATACGAAGAAGCGTTTTTTATTCTCCCGAATTCAGAAGAAAGCAGTTTTTCAGAAGATATCGGCTGCAAGTAAAGTGAAAGGTGAGAAATAATTTTTACTTGATTTTATTTTCTCCTTTGTAGTTCACTTAACTAAAAGTCTATTTGAAAAAAAAAAACATTTTTCTGCATAATTTACTTTTTAACTATTACAAGTCACGTTCTATTCTCTAAGCCCCTTTATATATTTGGGACAAAAAATAAGGTTAAAATGTGCGCTAGCATTTCATTCTTGAAGAGATGAAAATATTTTTTGATAAGAAAATTTTGCTCAATCGTTGTATATCCTCGAGAATTGAACAAACAAATTATTTGAAAAAAAAAAAAAAAAAACAAGTAAAACCACAATAGTGAGAGGTACTGCCCACCATGAAATACAATACTACATCGCTTCACTTAGTACTCTTCTTTATGCAATGGCTTTTTGCAAAGGTAGTCAAAAAAGTGATCTGATCGGACCCATTTTCAATAGCGTTCGGTTTTCGGCAAAAACATGTCCGTGTACAAAATTTCATCAAACTATCGCAAGAATTGCGACCAGTAAGTTGGACACAAAAAACAAGACGGACGGACGGACAGACAAACTCTGTGTAATAAAAGTTAGATCTATTGCAAGTCATTTTATTTTTTTGCTAAAAACGTCTTTGCCAACCTACGGTTTATCGCAGGGTGAAAAAAAACAAATAAAATAAGCAATAAAATTAAAAAATATTATTAAACGAATACAATATACGAATCGACTTATGACAATTTTCAGGGACATTTCGTAACTTCACATTGTATATACGTCTTGAAATATGCTGAGACCTATCAGAAAAACCAAGCTTCATTATTAAATCCATTTTTGTCACCGCCAAATATATCGTCCCCACATATACATAAGACATAAAACATAAGACACTAAATTAATAATATAAAATTTTGGCGATGATGAAAACGGAATTTAGTGTTAAAGTAAGGCTTTTCTGATAGTCCTTAGAGTTCTTTAAAACGTATCAAAAATTCGCACTTGAGTAAATTCGTTAAAATTTTTTATAACACACTTTGCATATTGTAAATTTTCGCCAAAAGTAAACTATACACTGTATGGTAAGTAGTAATAATAAATTTCTTTTTTAATATATTATAACATCAGATAGGATTCTGCACGTACAGGTTATGCTTGGATATCCTATTTCTGTTTGGCAAAGATATAAATGTGGGTAACATGCAGCGGGCTAACTTCACGCTCGTGAAATTTTTTGTTATATTGTCTGCTATTTTTTGCTAAGAAGCATGAGCAGACAACCGATCTTTTCTGCTTTCGTAACCAGACGTGCACTGAAGCATGTTCTCTTATCGATTTCGTGATTTTTCAATGTTAATTTGTTGCAACAACTTGTAACGCTATTGCCAAAATTATAATATGAAATCTCGACTCTCGTGACCAGAAGATGTTTCGAGTTGGCAACAAAACAAACAGACAAACCGAGGAACAGACGGACGGAAAAGCATATCTAAATAAATTTTGAATTTGATACCGAGCAAAAAGACTCAAATCTTAACTCTTGTGTGTGTGACCAGAAGTATGTTTACTGCACTCAAATAATAATACACGGATAGAGGGGCAGGTAAGCATATCTGGATTATTAATTCGGAATCTGTTACTGACTAACAAGGCTCAAGTCTTAATTCCTGCGACTTGAATAGGCAGACAGACGGGCGGATAGGCGTATGTACATCAAGTCAGAATATGCTCCTTATCTGTGACGAGTCCCCCTATACGTTGCAGAAGTTCGGGAAACTCGCCACCCCTCGATGCTAAGTATAAAAATATGTAGTTATTTTTCAACGTAACTTAAGTTAACATATACATGCATACTACTAGCAAGGGAAAGCAATTTTATAGCATTCAATTCCATGGGCGATTCCAATGATTTCACGAAATGATTTCCCTTGAAAACACATACGCGTTGACGTACCATTCAGAAAACCATTAATTTTGAAGGCTTTTTTTCGTTTAAATATTTGGCGGATATTTTATTGCGAATTGACGCAAAAAGAGATGTAAGCTTGAGCACTTAAATGATATGAACGCATTTTGTAATGCAAGACAGAAGCAGGCATCTTCAACGAAAACCTCTAATAAAGTGTCTACTGACACCTCACGACTATTAGGCCTTATATGATTATTAATTGAGAGAAAATACTCGTAACAAAAAATGTGTGCCGGACATTGACTCACACTTTAACTGTGAATTTCGATTTTTCAATGATTTCATATTGCATTTCCAATAAGTAAGTGGTCAATGTATAATATTTTTATGTTTGTATACACAATTTTTGGATGTAAAAATAAATTTAAACTATAATCGTTTCAAATCGTGGTACGATTCGTTAGAAAAATACGTGACACGCTTACGGTTAAGGATGTTGATATATATTGAGAACATTGGTCACTATTAATTATTACTTACAGCTTAGGACTTATAGTCCGTTAATGATTAGTGGTTGAATGAGAGATTGATCAATATTGAAAGCGAATAGAATTTTGGCGAATTTTATTCATATATAAAACCTAAGGTATATACTCCCTCTAAATTTACCTCGCATTAACTTATCAAGCGATGGGTAACTTGTGATATGTACCCACTTAAATGAGCAGCACTGTAAAATGAAATAGCGGCGAAATATAATTAGAGAGAGCATTTTCAGTCAAGGCTAGAAGTATGCATTAACGATAAGCAGATCACTTTAACAAGTTAAGAATGAAAATGAAATGCTTCTAAATGCAAGGAGATCGAATTGTTGCGACGTCCAGTGTTCGAAGAAGGGTTATAAGATTAACTTTGAGAAGAAGATTAAAGAGAAATGTATACATACATGTGTATTAGAGAAAGCATGAAGATGTAAAGAAGACAATTACTACGCGATATAAATACTTTTAGCGCTAAAAAGTGGCATGAGAGTTATATCAAACATCCTCCATAACATTGCGAAGCTATGAAATATCTTCAACTTCCTTAGGATATAAAACTTAAAATATACTTTTTTTTCTACCAATAAGCATACTTTTTACACGAACATTTCGCCATTAAACGAAAAAGCATTTTTTTCAAAAAAATGAGGAAAAAATGTGTATTCAGTTTGAAGTTTTTCTTACTTATAAACGGTATATCAGCTTCTAAAAGAGAAGTCTTGTTAAATCAGTCATGGAGCGGTTGTTTCCCGAACTATGTAGCAGATGGCATCAACGTGGACAAAGTAAACGTCATCCATATCCGTAGCATCAATTTCAGGCCAAAAAAAAAAAGAAAATCAAAAAGCACAATGAGTCAAGAAGTCGTTGGGTAACACAACGCGCTTGTTGTAATGCTCGAATTAGCAGCACTTTTTTTTTTAAAGCATGACTCCATTACACGGTCAACGTAAAATTCAACCGTCAATCAAAATGGCATCCGTCGTGGTTGGAAAGGCTACTTGACTCTTACTCTTGGATTCTCCATGGCCGATATACAAAAATTTGATGAAAATGAGCTTCATCATCGCTCAGAAGAAATTTGCTTAAAAAATAATAAACTTCTTCATGCGTCTCCGGCATTAAATCAATGAATGTGAAGCGAATATATCTGAAAAAGTGCAAGTTTTTGCATCTCAAATGTGATTGAATTAAAATATGTAATAGTTATTCGATTCGTTAGGTTACGAACTAAATTTTCCATTGAAAATGTGCTTTATTTTTTTCCTTTTCTGCTTGTTTTGAGATCTCAACTTTATTAGCCAATTTTACAATTTTTCGGTGTAGATGCAAACTCCTGCACGTTTCACGCTTACCTTCACTTTTTATTTTTGTAGTATCAGATAATTGAATTACTTCGATCGTTTTTCTGCATTTATTTCAGAATAAAATGAATAATCAAATGAATGAAAGTATTGTCCATCGTTGCCTATTACTTCTTTCCACCTCTTAAGAAATTTTCAAATTCCAATTTGAGAAATCGTGTTTTGAGGAAATCGCTAAAAGAACCTATACTCGGGTAATGTTAGAACAATCAAAACACCACTCGAGTGAACAGTAAGTCAGTGTTAATCTTAAGAAAAACAGCGGGCTGCGTACCGGCTTAGAACTGTAAACATTTCCTGAGTAAGTTTTGCTATATGGGGCCGGACTTTTTAACATTGTAAACCGGTGATGTCATGACTTTTGGCATATGGCGCTTAATTTTGTAATAATTACGTCATTTGTTGCTGGTAGCGTTCTTCATGGATCTTTCCATGTGGCTAGAACAAACCGTAACACACCACACCCCATTAACCTCTCAAAATGTTGTCGCCATGGACATTCCGCTTTATCGTTGAATATAATGGTTCGCTTGCTCTGCATCATTATTAGTTCGGCTTTGGATACCGCAACGAATCCATTGTTCATTACTCGTAAGGATTTAGTAGTGCTATCTTCGGACTTATTAGGAAAGTTGATCTTCCCGCAATAGGACTTAGTTTGCACCTTATTACAATCTATTCAAAGCTGCAAGAAACTATACTCTGTTGTGATTATTCATACAGTTAGGTATAGCCGTGTCACAGTTCTATTTACCGCTTTAAAGAATTACTTACGTTCACTCTTGGAAAGTGGACCGAACGCCCAGTTATTGAAAATCTTGTAATTTAGGATTACCTACTACCCCTTAACAATAGTATAGCCCGGCATAAAATTTAACCCATGCGCCTTATTTGCCGAAGCAATCTGGAAGCAATGGCTACTGCTTATTACCAACAGCTTAATAATAATCTGCGTAAGCATGCTGTTGTAGGTGGATGATTACGATCATACGATTTTTTGGAGATAGTTTAACAAGCGGAAATTTTACTTGTCGAGGAAGAAAAATTTTAAGAAAACATGGACTAAGGAAGAAATATGGTCTCTGAGTTCGAGACTTCGAATTGAGTTTCGATTAATATTGTCTTTTAGAAGAAGACGTTTTATGTACCCGCCCTTACAGTCCAATATACTATGAATATGAATTGTATTTTTGCTTGAAGATACCAGAGGTTTTTTTAATTGTAATCTTCTTATATGCAAATACAAACAATTTATTTGCTTCTAAGGTATTTCTCTTCGAAACAACAAAATTACTTTTAAAATAAGTAAGAGAAACTAGGGGGTCAGGGCCCACCATTAAATACTCTACGTCAACCTACCATTATTCATATAACGACTTTCAAGCAGTCGGATTCTAACCATTTTGCATGGCATTCGTTCCTGAGTCGAAACAAGTCCGCGTACCAAATTTCATCAATATATCTCAAAAAATGCTGCCTGTAGGTTAAACATAAGAAAAGAAGATAAGCAGACGGACAAACAAGATTAAATCGATTTGAAAGGTGACTCGGAAAGCGATTCTGAATTGATAGGTATATAAAAAGATTGATTATTGATTTATCTCGAACCCGTTCCTCTGCGCGTTGCATACGTTGCAATCGTGTAAACTTAATATACCCTTGTACCACAAGTGATGTAGGGTATAATTATTCGAAATATTTACAAAAATTGGTATTGAAAAGACTAAAACTTAGCAAAGAAGACTTTTAAGCATTTTCCCTAGCAGCTAAAAAATGATAAAAAATATTCACCTGACACTTGGTACAGACGCTATCATCGAATAACTTTCACGCTTGTGCATAAGTATAACAAAGATTTTTGAAATAATTTGAATTGTTTTTCTTCTTTTTTTTTTACACGAGTGCAAGTAGTGTGTGCGTTTAAACATTTACATATCTAGTTGAAATTCTCATTTTCAAAATCAAAGCATTTAACCCACTTCTGCAGCAGGTCAAGTGTAGGAATTTATTTATCTTCCCGTCGTAGGCACATATAAAATATATTAAAAAGCGAAACGGAACGGCAAAGTCAGTATAATGCATGTTCGTGGATGGGAAAAGATGTCATTGACAATTATTTTACGAGAGCGCAATTTTTCTACACATGACTTTTGATTGAATGCAAAAAAAGTAGAATAGAAATATTCAAATGTAACTATGCATAACAAGTGTGCATGGGTGTGCGTAAACTTATCTAAAACATATATTTCATCCTTATACGTGTGGTTAGCTTAATGACTTGCATGCTTTTAAATTTGTTGGCTTTTTATTTATTTATTTTTTAAGCTTGTGGGTAAAATTTGCTTTATCAACCGTCAGCATAAGCTGCAAATACGACGCAAATTTGTTGCGAGCATAAACGCTGTTACTATAAGATTTTGTATGTGCAAAAGACTTTATAAGTAAGAAGAAACTAGAATTAAAGCCTTCGGCTTTGATGGCGAAGTTAACGTTGTTGTTCTTGTTGATCTCTCTTTCTCTCTTTCTCCCTCTGTCTTAGCCGCTGACGGCAGTACGCTTTGGAGTTTTGCTGTTTTATTTTCATTTTCTTTCGATTTTTTTCTTCTTACATGCATTCTTCTGATTGTCCTCTCAGCAATCTGTGGTTAATGTAGTAGCAAGCATTTTCACTGCAAATGATGCTTCCCGTTAACACTTTCAGGTTCATTTTTTAAGAGCTACTGCATTCACGTAGTTAGAAGGTATGGGATATTTTAAAACAATTTTTTTTTGTAATCGATGAAAATATATTACATCCATTACTTTATTTGCAACGCCCAAAACTGCTCATAAGCAAAACCCCTTAAAGCATAACTGTGAGATAATTTAGTTTTACTTTTTCATTTATATTTCACTTTTTTTTTCGTACATTTTCGCCCCATAGATATGTTGCTTCTTTTTCGTGAATTAACGACATACTTGAAAAATGTGTAAGTTAGGTAGGTAGCTTACAAGTTGGGGCCTTAAAAACTTTCATTTCTGAATTTTTCAAACGATTCGTCCACCCTTCGAACAAAGCCATCCATAATTGTTGAAAATGCCAAAACCCATACACTTTTATGAGTAATTCGCTACTTACGATATTAAGTCAATCTTAATATGTATTAGGTGGTTCCTTTCTTTAATCGATTCGAGACCGATTGTACATCGTGTGTGCCATGATAATGATAAACAATTCTACTAATCAGTTATGCTAAGTAAAACAGTGGTCAAGATAAGATTTCCTTCAAATTAAAATGTACCTGTAAAGTATAGAAAAATAAGGTTTGGCATTGGTTTTAACTTAGCCCCTAAAATAAACGAATCCCAAGCGAGGAGCATCAGAAATCAATTAGGAAGCAACCAATGATAATGGAAGTGATAAGCGTCTGCAAACATGCAGGCAATAGAAAGCAGAATTGAAACATTGTTATTATGGAGAGTCATAATGATTTGGAAAATTTTGAAAACATCGATACGAGGATTGTACTCCCAGATGATACACAAAACGAGATTATGAGGAAGTGATTGTAGTGAAAATGACATTGAAAGTGAAATTGAAAAATGTCAAAGTGAATTGACATTGTTTGACACGGCCTTTCAACAACTTCTTTTATTCCAAAACTATCGACCTTTTTCACCTTTTGCTTAACAATATATTATTTATTTTTTTTTTTTTTTTACTTTACACTACACAGATGATCTTCAATCGGCTTCTCACCATAAAAATTTTCCGCGGAGCAACCTGCATACATTGTGTGCATCATCTTATTTGTGCGAATTGCCGATTTTCATGGTAAACATGTTTTTCTAGTAAAAATGCACCATAGAAAAAGAAAAAAAAGGCATTTTGCTCCTGCGGATCGCTTTTGAAAAAATTCGCCGTCTCGAATTGGTTAAGCACGCGTACAGTAGACAGCGTCGCGGTTAGTCTTAAAAAAAAGAACTCTTTTTCAAATAGTGAACATCCACGATTCGAATACAGTGTACTGGGTTCCCTTATTGTTCTAAATATCAATATTATAAAATGTAATCACTCTAGAGCTTAGATGTAAGAAAATGATTGTGATGGAAGCATACATATACAAGTTGTAGTCGTGCGGAATGATTTTCATAAAAGCTTTCGTTGTTGCTCTGTGATTATCGTAAAATGCATATATGTATCTCACTATTAAACATTAAACTTTTTTTTCGTCAAAATGTTTAAATGAGTTTATTACTCAATAACGAAATTTTAAAATTTTCTATAAATTCTCTTAGCGACTGCATTCATGAAAAAAAAAAAAAAAAAACAAAAAAAAAAATGAATAAATAGATAAATGCAGTATATCGTGGATCCGTTGTCATTTCAATATGATTCATGTACTAAATAAATAAGACTCGTTTATTTAAAGACGTGAAGTAAATTGAAACCGATCAAGACTTTAGTATGTAATTGATATCCAAACGTTAGGCCAAAAATCTTGGCGATATGTGGTTCTATTATTTGTTATTTATTTATTGGCATACATTACAAAATGGTTTATGAAAAATACATTTTTTGGAAAGATAGTCAAGCGAAAAGTTTATGAAAAATAATATCGGCCCCAACATGTTAAACGTAGCATTGCGCATTCGCCCCTTACGGCGCATGTTGACTATTGTATTGAGATCTTTTCTGGATGCCCGAGGTTTGAATTGAAAATCAAATTTCATATAAAAATTCTTCAAATTTACTGAGAGTGCTGGTTCGAAAACTACTCGCATTGTGTATTATATTTTAATTACGTAAAATGAAAAAAATCTTTTTCGTTTTTACCATAGTTTGAGAGCAGAATTATTAGCAAATGCTTGTCTTTTCTTTAACTTTAAACGGATAAAGAGAAATTGCTACCAAAGCAAACGCACGCCGTATAGTCTAGACCGTGAATTCAACTTTATTCTAACACGTCTTGCATTGCTTCTTGAACCTGATTAATAATGTTCCGCGAAAGTATGTTTTTTTTTTTTTAATTTATTTAAACTAACGTGCAAATTATTTTATAATTAAGCGACAGTGATGATTAAGAAAATTGAATAAAAATTGCTTATGAAAATCGAAACGTTAATCTTCATAATTTTTCCGCAAAATTGCGATTTTCGCTAAGAAATAACATATATCGGAAGTTCCTCATGATAAGGTTATTGTCCATCGAGAGCGATTTTTCCTTCACAATGCGACAACAGTACTTCGAACTGTGATTTGTTGTGACGTAATTTGTTTAAGTCGGATAGAAGATTGGCAAAATGGAGTAAGGGAAAGCCTACAAAAACGGGCTAAAAATGGCTTGTGAGCTTATATTCATTGGAAACGGATTACCTACTAAATGATCGGAATGTCAATACTGATAGTTATGTTATATAGAAGAAAACCACATAATGACATCGGATGCGATAATGAAACGGTTACATCTGAAATAATTGCAACGAAGCAAGAGAAAAAACAGATGGAACGATGAAAAAAAGATATGCAAACATCGTGAAAGAAAACGTAATGTATCCAAAAATGTTTAGTATTAATGACCGAAAGAGCCTTTAGTTTAAGGATTGTGTCCAAAAGCTACACCGAGATGTACAAAGCAAAGTGTAACAAAAACAAACGTAAGTATCGGCCCAATAAAATAGTGGACGTAACGCAGACAGTAAATGCAACGAATGTATTCGTGACCAGACTTTACATTAAGAGTTTGATTACAAAGAATATTGGAAATTCTTGGCTCAAAAGATATATAGAAAATAAACCAGATCGTTGGGATTAAGGACAATTCTCTAATATTTCCAGTATACATTTCTTTATTTATGCATAATAACTATATCATAATTATTGCGTGAACTGTCTCGCCATACCCGTCACAGAAAGGTGGGGGTATATTCATGTTGTTGGAACATTAGCAAACAACCCTACAGAGAAATCATAATGCATATGTATCCTTAACTAGCCTCGAATTCGGAACTCATCAAAGCATCTTCATCTGTCCGTTTGTATAAACATCTTAGGTTATCAATCTTCTACAACATTAGCAAACACAGCAAAAAAAATGGCATTTTTTTGCTGATTGCTCAAGCTAGAACTCGTACCACAAGTGTTTTCAAGTACATTACAGTCGGTTGTTCTGCAACATCAGTCTTATCGAGTATCGAAATATCATCTCTTCTTTGATTTTCATATAAGACAGAGGTGATGGGTATGAAAGATTCGGCCATTGCCGAATATTATTTTCTTGCTTTCTTTAAATTTAATTCGAATATCGCGTATATCGGACCAAGAACGTAGTCGCAATTAAATAAAAATAGCAACATTATGCAAATGTATGTTTTAGTCCGCACAGTATGGTGCCCTGCAAAAATGTGGCGTGGAATGTAAACGACATATGTACCACATGGCATATCAAACGAATCGAATATTTATTATATCTTGTAAACGACGATGCAACACCCAGGAGGACCTCAGATAGGCACGACTTTATCTTGTGTTCTTGTGTTCAGTCTACAGATCGTAATTTTTGAGATATTTTATTAGTATTTGGCAAACCGACTTTTTCCGTCCAATAAGAGACGCTATTGGAAATGGTTCGGATTCCACAAATTTGTCGAACACTTTTCATAACTGCATGAATAGCCGAGTAGGTAAATACAGCGACTGCCAAGTCATTACTCGCGGGTTCAAATATCAGATCGGTAGAGTTTAGTTTGGCCGTAGCTATAGCTAATGGTCAGTCCGTAGAGGCGTAAAGCTTATCGATTGGGCACACATCCGCTAGGCTGCAGCCTTCAGTTTTCTATTCCTTTCTTCCTTTCTATTTTATCACTTTTTTTTGACCGTCAACGCATTACGCGAATGCGAGACATGCCCTCAGTGATTGGTCATATCAAAAAGGAAAAAAAAAATACATAACGGTTTATTATAAAAAGTCGTTAAACAAAAAACTGTATTAAGCGAACTAGTGTATGGACCGTGGCCACTATATTACTCCCTTTGTTTTTATTTTGCTTTTTTTCTTTTATATTTCCTTCTATATATATAATAAATTATATAAATATATAAATAAAAAATAAATATTAAAGGAAGGGCAACGCAAAGTACGTAGCGAAACTAATTTACATAAAACGTACGCGATGTTCAAATTTTGTCAAATCTTTTATATCCCTGATATCTGTTGCCCCGTATCTTTTCGAGATTCGCCGAATATTGCGATTGCAACTGAAACATCTCAGTAAGTATCTGAGCAGTGTAAATATTAAATATTATGGCTAGAACATCATAGCCTATATAATATCATTCATGCCAATCGAACACGCCTTTATACGTGTACAAGTAAGTTGTTTCGAATAATAGAAAACATAACGTCTACGCATATAGAACTTACATAAAGTTTCTTATAGACGGATAAACAGACGGACTAATGAACTGACACAGCTAAACTGACTTTCCTATTCTTGGCGATTAAGTTTGTATCAATAATAAAGTCGTATAAAGTCTATGAAGTGAAGGAAAAACACATGTACGGAGAAAAATTAATTTACAAGAAAGATACCATATATAGGATCATCCATTGCGTGGCTCCAAAAGTAAATGTAAATCAAACACACTTCTGCTTAGACATTTATAAACAAGACTGAGGATGCGACTCTAATTTTCTGATTTTGACTATTTACGAAATGAGTTTTTGACTTAACCCACCGCAAAAGAACATATCATCAAGAAAGATTTCATGTTCTCTTTGCACTCATGCACAATGTGAGTTACCTTTTGAAGTCTCCGATAATTGGATATTTGTATATCCCACACCACTTGCCATGCAAGGATATATTCATTTTGTGCAAACGCTATAACACACATAAGGACTTAAGCTAAGCCCTTCGATCTACTCAGAAAGAGGTTCTTGTTTGTTTGTCTGCTTGTCCGTTTGATAAATGTTGAAATATGTTTGCCTTCAACCTACAGATCGCAATTGTTGGGATATCTTGATGAAATTTGGTACACAAACGTGTTTTGGTCCAATGACGAACGCTATTAAAAATAATTCGGGTCAGCCATATGAAGACTTATTTTGAAAAGTCGGTAGATAAATTATTGTATTCAACATAGTGGTGTACGGTGTTTAATGGTGAGTGGTAACCGACTGCCGTATATTATGATATGTACATCAAATAAAATGAATATATCCCCTGCGAAGGGTGCAATCGGTGAACACAAAAATATGAGATGATGACGTGTATGTTACGTCGTGTAAACAGCTCAAGTAGATTTCGATTAATTCAGCTCAGTTATACGCGTAGACTGTGAATATAGAGTAGCAGTAAACACACAGCAACAAAATACAAAACACAGACGAAACAATAATATCAGAGACAACGAACTGCATAGATGTTCCAAAAGTTTGTTTTAACATTCTGTTCAAAATTCAGACTAGAGCGTTCTTGGAGACTTTTCCAATCTGTTCTGCTCTGCTATCGAAGACGGTAGTAACCTTGTTAATTACCAACCATTTGTATGCTTGCCCTTTCTTTCTCATTATTTGAATGGGCAGAGGTCTGGGTTTTTAACAGAACATGGGTTGTGGTATTCATATATAAGTGCGTATGTACAAATATGACCACGCAACAAGTATTCATGTAGCAAATATAATTTGTTTTTTTTTTTTTTTCATCATTTATTTTGAAAAATTGAAGTATTCTAATGTCCATGGTTCACCAAATGCTTTGAAATTTCGATGAAAATTTTGATATTGACAAATATAAAGACATTTTTGATTATTAAAAAAAGTTATGTTGGAGTTTATTATATTTATCTTCATCATCTAATTTGTTTATTTTATTTATATATGTATTCATTTTATTTGCTCACAACATATATATTTGACATATTTTATCAAACTTTCTATATCACGCATAAGTTATTCTACACGACGTCTATTCATATTATATAATATTATTATATCCATCACCGAAGGATGAGTGGTATATTCGTTTAATCAAAACGTTTGCAACGCCCAGGAGGAAGTGTCAGAGATCCCACAACGAATATATACATTCTTCGACAGCATCAAATTCTGAATCGATTTAAGCATGTCTGTCCGTCCATTTGGCTGTCCGTCTGTCTGTATGATGTCTGACTGCAAAACTGAGTTCAACTTTGTCAGAAACATTGGAAGTTCTTGCATGCAAGTTGGTATTGAAAATGGACCAAATCGGTTGAATGGCACGCCTGTAGTGCTGCATAAAGTGAGAGCACCTCTGTTTTTTAAAAAGAATAAACAATTGGTTTTTTACACGTTACTAATAAACTAGAGCAAATAAATTAACAAAAATTTGAACGTACATTGTATGGGCAACGATGTAAGGCCTCTATAAAGAATGGACAAAATCGGCCACGACTATTCAATTTTATAGGATGTCATAATTTTATTCTTTTTTTTCAAAACCTTCATAACGCATAAAAGCGAACTTCAAAAGCCCCATAAATTATATAAATTATTGACCCGTTTCAAATTCGGAATGTACCCATGCATGGCTGTCCGTTCAATTATCTACCTATCCATTTGGACAACTGTGTAGTATCTGTGGTAAACATTCTCTCATTCGAAAAACTAAAGATATCGCTTGAAAACTTCCAACACAATCAGTTTTGTATGCCTTTTGAAAAACAGAGTTCTTGTCAATTTACATAGCATTGTAGGCGTGTCCTTCAACCGATTTGGCCCATTTTCAACGTCGACCTGCGTACCAGAGCTTCCAAAGTTTCTATTAAATCTGAAGTTCATAGCTTCATATTGGCGGCGAGGAGAATGTTTACAACAGAGATTACACAAAAGGATAACTGAACAGACAAAGGAAATCAAATATATATATACTTTGTTAGGTATCCGAGGCTTCCTTCTGGACGTTGAAAACGTTGTGACAAAATGAATATACCCCTCATCCTTCGATAATGGATACAAAAATTATATTTGCTACATGAATACTTGCTGCTTGTTCATTTTTCGTACATACATATATATATATATATATATATGTGCATACCGTAATCTATATTCTGGTAGAAACCCAGATTGGTATGTGCTTTGCAAACGTTTGAAAGAATGCGTACCCATATTAAGAAGCTGTTAACAGAATCTTTGCCCATAAAAATAATGAGAATGAAACAGCAAGCGTACAAATGGCTGCTAATTAACAGCATTGCTACTGCTATTGATAATCGACGCGCAAAATGTCCCCAAGAATCTCCTGATCTCAAATTTTGAGCAAAATGTTGGAACATCTATGTATTTTGTTGTTTCTGATATTGTACACTATACGTCTGCGCTCATGTCTGTTTGCATGTACACGCGTACATAACCATAAATATATGAGTGTAACAGTGCGTTGAATAATAAAAACACAAGAAGCACGTAAAAATAATATTTACATTTTCTTAGATCAATATTATAACTAATGTATAGACGCAATTATGCTCGCCATAAGTCAATAAAATAAAGTTAAGATACCTCGAGCTATGCGTACTGCTTAAATTAATACAATACGTGCGCAGTGGCACGCAAGTGTGACATGGTGTATATATGCCAGCGCCTCTGATTTTATTGGATAGAGATTCTGAAGATGTTACCAATCAATGTTATCAACGAAAAGTAAGACATCAAACCAAGAGAATTACTGGAGCAGTATATATTAAAGGTATATTCAAAGTTTAAACGAGATAAATTTCTCTTCTCATCCTGTGCACAGTGTATTCCAAGATCAACCTGCTTCTGGATTTAATTACCGCAAGATAGATACAAAACACAGAACAACTGGACACGTATTATATTATGTAGGTGTAGAATACAGAGCACACATCATGAATTTCGTATAGTGTACAGAGGGAATCGCAGTCTACCAATAGGTTTAGATATGAACGTCATGAAGTGTTCTCTTTGAAATCATTTACAAACATATATATTGAATTTTTATTATAATGAAAATTTATTGAATTTATTGTAATAAAATGAGCTAAGAATAAATAACCGCAACAAAAAAAATAAAAGAAATGAAAAGAGATTTTTTCTACAAAAATTGTTATGCTTTCTCAATGGTAAATATGAAAAAACTATTAAGAATAAAATAGAGTTTCGTGTGAACAAAGATTCCTTTACAAAATAAAATATTTTTTAAAGCTTATTGTTTCATGGGTCCCCCTAAAAAAAAGTGTAGGGTAATGTTTCCATATTTCCGAGAGAGCTGCTTAAGATCGCACCATTCCTATGTAATTATCAGGCAGCAATAAACAGATCGTGCTAATGATTGAAGTAAGTGGCATAGCTTCACAATTGGTTATGTGAAATTGCATTGACAAGCTCTTAATATTTGTTAGTCGTTGTTGTTGTTGTTGTTTTAATATTAGCTCTATTTACGTTCTTATGAAAAAATTTGAAAAGAGAAGTTCGATAAGCTTATAATTGTATTTGTTTTTTTCTTTTTTTTACACATCCTCATATGTTCACCGAAGATTTAAGGTCTAAGTTGTCCTTTGTCCTACGAAATGGGTTTCTATGCACAAAATTCTAATTTGGTTGTATAACTTGCCATATTTATACAATAATACTATGTACTTGTTAATTTACTCATCTGCCAATTCCTCTTTCAATTGAGTTATGGTCAAAATTGACTACAAAATTGACACTAAATTATTTCATAATTGGCAAAAGTATGGAAAACAAGTAAAGTAAACAAGTAAACAAGTAAAAAAAAAAGATAGTGCAACGCGGTCCATCATTAAATACCCAACACCACTTCGCTTAATACAGTTATTCAGACAGAAATCTTTCAAAATAAGACTTTTCACCATTTCCAGTAGCGTCCGTTCTTGGGCCAAATACTAATAAAATATCTTAGAATGAACAGAAGAATATAAGGTTGACAGGCAGGCAGAAAGTTTAGATTGGTTCAAAAAGTGGTTATGAACGGACCGGTATAACAAAAGCTTGCTAAATCTTAGTTCCTTCAGGCTATTGCATGCATTCGTACAAACTTAATACACCCTTGCACCACAAATCGTGCAGGGTATTTAACGAATCGAATTATTTAGAAGTACGCAGAAAGGATTTTATCCAAATATATGTTCTCGGTTATTGAGTAATTTGGACTTGATTAAAGCATATCTGTCCATCCATTTGCTCGGTGTCTGTTCGTTGAAGTTGCCAAAGTTTTGGAAGCGGAACTGAAAATTTTCGAAAAGTGTCAAAGTAAGGGCAGAAAAGCTTTAAGATTTTCTGTGCTTACTTAGCCCTCGAATATAGTTTAGGGGAAGGCTACGAATAGAGTAAGCGAGACAACTTGCATCCGTGGCATCAAGCAGCTCCGCATGAGAAGCTCTTCGCACTCTGACTAAGCATTTACATGTTATAGATTTTGTCGTCAGATTTTTGCTAACGAATTCGCGACTAATTTTACCCATGCCTTTTATAGATTCCGTGTTCGACTCTCCACAAGTATTTTATGGATTTCATGTTCATTTTCACGCTGAAAACGCATATTTCAGAGCTCATGATCGACTCATAAGTAATTGGATTGAATACCGCTTGAAATACTCTTAACGTATACTGTGGTAACATGCGGCTTTACGCTCGAAGCTAAACGCTTTTAAGAGCCTTTAATGTGATGGCACCCACTCAATAATCTATTAGAGTTTTTAAAAATCTTAAATTTCAGAACTTCCGGGAGCCCGCAAATGCATATGGTCATCTTGAATTTTGCTCCTTACAAGTAGGAAAGAAGGAAACACCATTAATTAAAATATAATATAAAAGCGTCTGCATCAATAGCGCAAAGAATATTCTAATAAATGTACAAATGACAGTCGAACTGCAATGAACAAAAGTTTCCAATAAACAGTGATTTATAATATGCTATAAAGTGTCGATCCTGAGATTCATTCCGAAAACGTCAGTGACACGCATTTTTTTTACAATTGCAATGAACAGACGCATTCTGCGTGGTGCGAATGCAAACGTGGGCTTAAGAACATATTCTGGATTTACCGAACATAAATATCAACTCAGATTATTTATAATTTTACTTAACAAAAAATATTTTATATGTATTTTTATATATATGTGCGTATGCGTACGTTCACGTGGATATTCTTATATTATTATTATTATTATTTTTTTATTTATTTATTTTTTTTTTTTTGTGGGGGGGGGGGGGGGCACGTAACCTCTCTTTTATTTATAACGTGCCTATACGTAAAGGATGAATGAATTGTTTGCAAATAAAATTTATATTAAACAAGTAAAATTACTCTAGGAGGCTATGGTCCACCATTAGCTTATTTGATTGAGCTAAAATTTGTTGTATATTAATTAATTTAATTTATGGTGTATACGTAATTATTTAAATTTAATTATTTCACACTTAAATGCAAAACATCAGGAACGGATTAATTGAAAAAAAAAACGAGTTTTTACTAAAGATTCTTTCATCGATCGCGCGGCTCCTTAATGTCTATTAAATGATGTGTTTACTTAACTGTCGTGATTATTAATTCAATACACATTTTGTGGCATATTACGATGAGTAAAATGAAAAACAAATTTAATTAATTGTGATATCGTTAACAAATGAAATCAAACTGGTTTTTTCTTTTTATTTTTCCGCGAACATTGCAGGTATATTCATTTCGTCAAAACGTTTGGAACACCCACAAGTAACGTTTACAGATTTTCAAATTTTAAATGGATTAACACTAGAGCTACCGAGTACGTCAGTTCGATCCTTCTATAATTTTCGGTCTACAACTAAATAGTTATAGGGCATGTAATGTTTCAAAAATTTTTGGCAATTTTTATTTTGTATGAATATACTTCTATCTATTGGTAATCGATCTTTTTATTAGGGGTGCACATAAATTCCGCCTACTGCAATTGGTTGCTTCATAAAACGCATCTGTCGCCTTCCATTTGCCCGATAACTTAGATTTTGGCGTTTGAACGGTGTAAGCTTCAGTTGTTCGCAAGATATCCTTCAGTATATATCAAAGTTTTAAGTGACGGATGTCATTTATGGAGCTGCAATGCTCTGTCTTTTTAACTGAATTTGTCTTGAAGAAAAGGCAGATAAAGCTATGGAAATGATTAAGTTGTCCTAGAATGAAAATGCACTAACTTACGGAACAGCTAGAAAGTGCTTTGCGAAATTTCATGCAAACCATTTTTGTCTTGAAAACGACGAAATTTCCACATATCCGTATGTCTCCAAAAAAAAAAAAAAATCAACCTGAAAGTGAAGGCTGAGCGGATTTACCGCAACCCGCATATTTTCCAGTCCAGGCCCATTCCCATTACCACTTATTCAGGATCTATGCAGCCATATTTGGCAGTTAAGCGATTCACAGAAGTTGAACACATGCAAAAATAGATCGATGGCTGTTTCTCGTGCACCTTTACGATAAATGGCGAAAGATCTGAAATAATGGCGATGCATATTTCGAAGTTTTGCAACAAGCATATTTTCAATGCAGTTGAATTTTATCAAAAAAGTAGCAAGAATTTATTTGCACGCCTATCGCTTAATCTAGTTTTCGGGATGCCGATATCATATATCTATTTCTACCAAAAGAGATTATTTTGATTCCCACGAATTTTGAATTCCCACGAATGTAAAAATTAAGACAATATATATTCGTCGGACTGTCGTCCCCATCAGAATACTGTCTGTAATACACATTGTCCTCATTGTAAAAATTTAGTTAGTTCTTGTACAGAGGTTGACATTGAGAATGAGAGAAATCGGTTGATGGGCGCGCGCCTATAGTACAACATAAGCTGAATACAAAGCAGCTTTTTTAAGTTTTCACTCATTGTCCATAAACGACAACACACTTACGATAAAGATTTATACCTATATTCTCGAAAAATTGAAAAAATTCAGCCATGCCCATCTACTGCTATAAAGTGCGAAAATTTAATTTTCAAAATATACTTGCTGGGAGAAGAAAGAAGAAAGCTTCAAAAACTCCACCAAGTTTATAGATTTTAGGGCAGTTTCAAATTTGGAATGCATCTAAGCATGTCCGTCTGCTTTGCTATCAATCTATCCATCCGCCAAATTGTGTAAAGTTTTCGGCGAACATTCCGTCGTTCGCAAAGCGAAGAAATGTTCGCCTTGAAATTTGACAACGAAATTCAAGAATCCCAAACCATTGAAAGAGAAAGTTCACAAAGCGACGCACACTGTGAGTATCTGTACTTTTTAGATGTTTTCCTCATTACTTATAAACTACAATACGATTGAAATTTTTACTTTTATTCCACAAAAATAGAAAAAATCAGTCCGGCCATCCATTGTTGTCGAGTATACACATTTAAATTCGTAATTTTTTTTAGTGTTTACAGCCTATGACGGTACTGGGTATAAAATTTCGGTCACTGTCGAATATATAGTTTTTTTACTTGTTACTCTTTGTCAATAATATTTATGAATGTAATTATTGCTTGCAATAGCAGAAGGTGAAACGGTGATTTATCGATAATCACTATTTGCGCCTAATGCGTTTACTAATGTCTACTAATTATTACTTTGATATACAGATTGTTATCACTTTTGTGAAACTACCTTTTTCTTCTTCACTTTTAGAAAATTGTATATTTCGTCTTGTATATGCGTCTTGTAACGTGCCGCAAAACTATTATAAAAGATGCGTTGTTGCTATTGTGACATTCTGTTGTAATACTAGCGTTCTAAACCTCATTTTTTCTCAAGTAAACCAATTGTTTATATGACTTAATAAATACCATATAACTGCAATTTTCACGGTTACTTCTATTTTGGTTGCCAATGGGTTAATATGTTGTTAATTGAAAATAATGCATAGACGTCCTACATTTATTATTAGATACATTTTTAATTAAATTTAGTGTCTATCGTTAAGCATGAGTCTTAATTTAGTTAAATCACATATTAAGTGTTAATTAACTCCGCTTTATTTTCTCTGAGTTTCCCGAATTTATTTGGTCAACTTGATATAGAAAAAGGTAGATGCAATGTTAAAAGCAAAAGATATATTCAAACCATTAATTTAATGCATACTTTTGTACGCTACTGCCATCGTACTGTAAGATATTAAACATAGCTATTTCTAGGGAAAACAAACTGTTCAAAGAATTCATGAAACGTCGCTTTGCTTACGACTATATGCCCACTACGACTATATAGCCCACTCTCCCGCAAGACAAAGGTTTAATTAACGCAACCATCAATGTTATTGCAAATACGTTCAGTTGACAAAATGCTTACTGCTTATTAATCCTACCTATTTTTATAAATTTGCGAACTTCAACAGAAAAATCTTCAAATACTTCCCGCAGGTTTCTTTCCATGGATATGAGGTGGGTCTCTAATGATATTGAGACCTCAAATCTCTTTCCCGAACACTTCCGGTGAAATTTTTCAATTCCAATTTAACTGTTAAATATACATATCAGGTCACTAACTCGGTTACGATTTCTAATTTGATCATTTCAGAAAATGACATTTTACATGGTTGGAGGTCTTTAAAATGTAATTGTGCATCTAGGCCTGATGCCATTCCTTCATGTAAGCTCAAATCATGCTCTGACCAACTATCTGGTATTATTTCATACACTTTTAACTACTCTTTGAACTCAGGAAACACCTGAGGGTAAACACCCTTTGCGTTTCCTTATTCCACTTCGCAAATGTGGAAGCAGACATCAAGTTGAGAACTATAAAAAAACATTGCAAATTTGTGTGTCGAAATTACATTTTTTGAACGAAATGTTTCTCAGTGTTTAGCTTTTGCTATCAAATCCTATATTTCCTCAGTTCAGCGTGGCTCTCTAAAAGTAAGAACAAGTATTATGATCCACGCGTGTGGATCGCTCATGCCTATTATTTCGTTCTACATCCCTCGTTCTCGCATGAGATCGTATGTCGGTACGGATGTCGCTTTGGCATGACTTTATCCCGAAGCATGTCGTGCGAAAAGACTGCGGTATTTCTTCCTTCTTTTCGTATCCCCAACATGACTGTTAGTAGATTACATGGTGTAATTTCTATCTCCAGATATCTGGAAAGCAGTGTGCTCCGAGTGGTCGTTTATGATTTGACAAAGAACGCATGCGTTATCTGCACTTAGGTCTCCTTGAACAGTCCAAACTTTGTTGAAGGGAAAACGTACTTCTCCGTGTTTTCTCCCCCATCTCTTGTTTAACAATTGGGTTGAGAACGTAGGTCCATCTTCGTTTTGAATTTTTTTCCAGTCGTTGTTGTCACTCCGTTAACATATTCGATCTAATAGCTTTCCCCAAATATGCCTCTATTTTCGTTCCCGCTACCATGTCTGCTAAGACTGTTGCAGTTGACATCGAAAATGTGCAATAGGCTGATGTCATTATCAACGCACAAAGCCTCTGAACCGCTTTTAACTTTCGTAGGAAAACAGGCATACAACGTTTGAGTGTAGGTTACGCTGAAATGAGTTTCTCGGGTGGCCTCTTCTGGCTCGTTCACGTTCGACATAACTTGACGCAAAGTGGTTGCGGTTGACAATGCCTTACCCGTGACCTTCTTTATATTCTCCGCTAAGATAAATCTACTGTCTGACTTTACTCCAAAATATCTACGGCTGGTACTCATTCAGTACAATGTCCATTGACTTCGATTCCCGGCGTTTCAAGCAATCTTCTATCCGCCACTTTTTTCCGTGGCAAATTTTAGCTTGTACTTATGCAGCCACGTGGTTAGGCTACTATTTGCAATGATCTTCGCTGGTCGTGGCGTCACTATCAGCAGAACTTACCAATTTTGTTGCTCTTGCAAGTTTCATACTAAACAGGCCAGGAACAAGTATGGAAACTTCTGCTATCGCAGCGGTAATCTTGTACCCTCTACTGCCATCGCCTATATTGTATGTATCTACGTATGTATGTATATATGTATGTAAATTTGCAAGCAGATCGTGTCCATTTTTAAACTCTATTAGCGGCATCCAATCCGTCCATCTATCTTAACTTCTGCGGCTTTAACAACAAACGGCATAAAGGCAGATGAACAAACGAAGATTGCTTATCCTTAACATAATCTTAAACTACTACAATTTTTGAATTTGCTGCTAAATATGACCAGATGTTATCAGATATTATATATCGGTGTTTGTTATGAAAACCTCTACAACATATTTATCGTTATTCGCCTTAATGTTTTTGCTACCAGTTCTTATTTTATTAAGCAGGTTCGAAGAATGGGACCTTCACCTTGTCTTTCAATCATTCATCATACCTAAGCTAATGGTGGGTGTATTAAAGAATTCGACCAAAACCCAATCCAAATCTCCTTTTTCTTTTCTTTTTTTATTTATTTTAGATTTTTTTTATTTGGAACAGGTTGCAACAACAAGCAATTCTCAACCCTTTTAGGATTATGTGAAGCAACAGTTAACCTGCTTGGCTGTGCACGAGTATCTTTAACACGCGTTTCGTGTGCAATAAAACATATATATATATTTGGTTTATATACATGAATTCACAAAAAAAAAAAAAAAATTCATAAATTTAGTCGATCCTATTTTATGTGCACGTCCACCCAAACACAATGTCAAAGAGACCACCCATTGACATAATTGTTGTAAATAACCTCTTTAGGGTGGATTATCAATGATACGCAATTATGCCAGCAAAGACCTTTCTTAAATTAGAGAAACTTGTACGATTTCCGTTTTCGGAACATTATAATGCTGCGAAAACAATAATTTATTATATAATAAATTTTTTTATATAAATACTTTCTCTTTTCACATGTTTGCATTCATATAGTGGTAAGTTAATTAATGGAGGGTATATTAACTAAACTGCTGTGCTGTTAGACAAGTTAGACACAAATGCCCTTCAAGGACAAAACGTAGTTGTTATGAAACGTGAAATCTGGAATTTTGATAACTGGGTCCTTATAACTTCCATGGAAATGTCGAAGTTTTAAATTTATAGTGTATGTGTAATTTTGCTGTGCATTTAGAAAGTTTATTAGGTTCGTAAATACGAAACAGGAGTGTTGTCATGGGTAGGTAAGAGACCATGTACAGAACATACTTCTTTGAAGTTACGTTTTCCTTGTAACATGGGCAACAATGATCATTAGTAATATAGACACATATCGCAACGCAGTCTTGTGCCAAATAAAGAGCATGCGCCTGACCCAACTGATTCAAAAGAAAATCTTTTTTTTGCATCGTATCCCAACAGTGATACCTTGGGTTTATTTTGAGAATCCGAATGGCAAAAGTTCATGAATAGCTTACGGCATACCATTCACGTTGACAGCGAAATTTAATAACTTTGACAAAAAACGATATGCTCTCTCGATGAGTAGATTCCCTTAGAGGAGCAAAAGCTTTTTATCGTGGCATCCACAAAATTTTCAGACAAGTCAGAAAGATATATAGCTAGTGGTACGCAACGCTTCAAATCAAATACATTTTTATCATTTTCATACAATGAAAGTGTATTTTCTATACAAAAACTCCGGTTTCATATTTATGTTCCTGTCAATATTAGATTCTTATATAAATTACGTAATTTTAAGTGCTTTTTTACTTCTAGATAATATACTGACGTATATCTGAAAGTTGGCAATTTTTTTTCTGTTTTTATCTTCTAAGTCCTATGTCTTTGCTGCTTAGGTATTATTTGCAAAATAGGCATTTCTATGTTAAAGTTGCAAATGCTAAAATCCAATAAACAAAATTGAAGAACCCGCATGAGTAGCCGTGTAGGCAAAGCATCGCGACTAACAACTCAATGGTCGCGGGTTCAAATCTCAAGTGCGATAGAGTTTTCAACTCAGACAAACATATAGACTAAGCTATCCGACAGCCATTAAAATCCATACTTTGTCTATTTATTTACGGAATATATTTAGATAATAAATAAATAAATATATAAAGTTGCCCGTTAAGTGCGGCCTCCTTTACTTCAGATTTTCCGATCACTGACAAGTTATTTTGACTTTAACATACGCTTACGACACTGCGATCCTAGTTTCACCCCTTGATCTCTTATGAATGCTTCCTACGAGCTAAAAAAACCAATCGGAAACCAAATTTCTCTTTGGCTGATCAAGTGCAATACTAAAACATATCTGCGCTTATTACGTTTACGTTAATTAGAAGATCTTTTCCTCCGTCTTTTACTGAGTGTTGCAATAGCAACTCTGTCAAAAAGTGGCTTAATTATTGACCATAAAGTGGAAAAATTATATAAAAGCTAAATACTACCAAGTTGACTTAAAAACCAAAACACCCTAGTGACCAAAGGGAATAAGCGCTGATCTATTTGAACCTAGGGCGTACAACAGTGGGAAACGTTCAATAAGTCTTTTATTGAGTTACGCGAACTTTATCACTCCAAGGCTCTTTGTCTGGTGGTTCGGTAACAACAAAACTATTCATAATGAAATCGATTGTCCAACATTTGCTCAGACTGACTAATCAGGTAAACCCCTTGGCAATATCTCTTCTGGATGGATCGAAGGAAATAAAAAGATTAAAAAGGCATCATTTAATGAATCTTCTATTTAGAAATTCATTTAGTTTTGTTCATTAAATTATTTTCATAAATTTGCAAAGTTGTAGTCCTTTCGTGTGTATTTAAACATCATGCATGTATTGTTACATTGTTTCTATTAGGCGCCAATAACCTCTGGCAGTTTTCTTAATCTTGCTTTAACGTATACGTGTTTTTTTGAATAGATTGTAAGAAGGAGAAGAAGAATTGCACGAAATCGTTTTCGATCCCAAGCAATTTTCATGTATTCATTAATTTTAAAGCTAAGAAAATACGATTATTTCTTCATAACAGAGTTGTGAATGGGAGGGGCATGTAAGGCAGCTTCTCTAAGTTTTAATACTCTTTCCTTTTAAAAAAACTCTCTATATAACACTAAGGTCTAAATGTTTGCCCATTTTATGTAGGCCTATTTTTCGGACACCTAACTATCGAAAGGCTCTCATGAAGAATGGATGTTTATATGGTAGCTAATTCTTCTAATTTTGTAGTATTCCGACTGGAACATGACTGGAAAAATAAAATTCTTAGCGAAAAAATTAACCGCATAAATTTCGCGCCTACACCTCTGTAAGCGTTGCCTTTGAAATTAAGCCCTTATATGAGACCAAAATATAGTTGTTGTTATTTTGTACCGAAATTAAATCAAAAATTATACTCGACATAAAGTGTGTAGGATATATAGTAGTAGTCAACCCTTACCGACTGTAATATTTTAGGTTATTTGCAAATGCAAAAGTGCACTCTTTACATAAAAGCAATCAAACGCACCTCATTAACTATTGGGGACAGAGGGGGCAGGAAATTTGACATTAATTCCAGCTGCAATTTGGTGCAAATTTAAAAAAAAAAGCAAAATATTTAGCTAAGCGGACGCGACCTGCTTAAAATATCTAATCTGGAAATGATTTAAAGATTTTATTAGATTTACGATTATAAGAAAACAAATCGGGAATTCTTACGATTAGCTTAATGAACTAATAAACATTATGAACAAAAATTTAGCTATCGCATTAATCCGATTCCATTCTATGATGAATGAAATGGTACCGATCTAAGTCAATTAACAAATTTCTTTCTGAATTACAAGAAAATTGATTGGCATCACCCGTAGTTAATCGATAGCAAGCAAAACAATAAATTTTGCGTTGGAAGAAGAAACAAATACAAAAGCTTAGGCGAGAAGATAGATATAAATAGTAGAGCATTTTATCCGTAGGATTGATCACAATTGAATTATAAAGCTAGATATGCAACGTAATTGATTGCACTTTGTGACGCGCGTTATATCCAATAATAACCGCATTTGACTTATCGCTTCAAGTGTTTAGGTTAAACATTAACTGACTCACTTATCTCTGGTTTACTTTTCGACGGAGTAGCAAAGGTTTTGTTTAATTAATTGCATATATATAAAAACTCTCAAATGTATAGTACGGCCTTGAATGGAAATTGAAATAACCACAAGTAGACGTAATTCACACCATTTATCACGTTAAGAAGAATAATTATATATAACAATGTAAAAAAAAAAAAACCCGCAAAGGCTTTCTTTCCACAGGTATTCATTCTACTTTCAAACTCAACGAAACAAAAGCAAAAGGTCGTCTCCCTTTTTCATATCCATCTACCGAATACAATGTAATAATATACTAATGGGAATATAATAAGATACTTAAGCAATAAGAACTTAAGCAATAGCGGTATATACATATAGGTCAGCGTATCGTAAAAAGCGAAGTGTAACGTGTAAAGGTGTTAACTGCTTATAAGCATTTTAAAATATTTTGTTTCGTTGCAAGCAAAGTATTAAAAAAACACACAAGAAACACTGCAACGAATAACAAAACGAAACGTGTTTATTAAGAACTGAAAATCGCTGCATTCATTAAAATTCTGAAAATGCGTAACGTCATGCCCATTCAGTTTCGATGCACGCCGATCGCGTAACTCAATTCAGTAGTCAAGGCATACTAAAGGCAAAAATTGGAAAATCAACAAATATACATCACACTTTACTCGTTGATTAATCACTAAAGCTAAGCTCAGATTGTTTCCTACAAAAGTAAAAGATGTAAGTAAAAAGTCCGCGCTACACTCTACTGCAAACATTTTCTTGTTGATTGACACATAAGTCCCTCATAAACCATCAATGAACATATATAAAAAAAAAATTTTATTGTTTTAGTAATTTAACCCTTTGAGATTTTCGTAGGAGAATTTCGGTCATTCTTAAGCTACGCTTATCTTCGCAATCCCCTATTCCCGAATGTATACATATGAAATATCCGCCATTCATCCACCCAGATAATCCTAACCCTATATGTAGTGATCACACATGTCTGAAGTTCTGCTTTTTTTTTTAATATTTTTTAATATGAGAACAAGAGGCAGCCGTATTACCAAAACCTATTGCTACCTAGAAATATCTTTTTCTAACAAAGAAAATATCGCGTTTTATGACAAATAAAGAGCATTGGCTGATAGCAGTCTTTCTTTGCTCGAACGATACAAAAAACAGTATTTTTGCCTCCTATACTGATTGTGGATAAAAACTGGATCTACTTTGAGAATCGTAAGCCTAAAAATTCATGAATAGATGTAGGTGTACCGTCCATATCGACTTCAAGACCAAAACTCTTCGACAGAAAGGCTATCTTCCCTGTTTGGTGCAGCCAGGCTAGTTATTACCTGTCAAAATTTGGTCAAATAGTTAATAAAAATTATTCGGTTTGAACCGTTCGCTGTTCAAAAACGAGTAAAATACTAAAAAATATACAGCGTAAGGTAATCTTTTACATGCCACGTGTTCATCCATGCATACAGTTAAATTGGTTCAGCAGCACGTAGCACGAAGCACTCAATTGAAAACTGGCCAAAAATACGGCTTACCCATCAATCTGGAGACTTGGGGATTATCATTTGTTTGCATCGATGAGACACGCATTTGCTGAACAGCACTTCACTTCCTGCGAAAATGAACGAAGATCGCTCAATGATTGGTTTGCCGCCAAAAAAATAAGAACTTTTTTGAGAAAAGTGGCAGCCTCAATATAGTTAAGCTTGCCGCATTTCCAAATCGTAAACGCTTTTATAACTTTATTAAGACAAAAAAGAAAGTAAAGGTTTTACTAACAACTTTATGGCTCCATAACGCTGCAATATGCTTGTGCTTTGTTTCCAGTGGACTAATGTACAAAATAGGTCCATATTTTTCAAGTAGCCTCACATTAAAGATTTCGTAGTTTCCGAAGACGAAATACAGAACGACTTAATGACACTGCACTCCTCGTATTCACTAAATCCGGATGGTATTCGCTCAATAATTTTGAGAATCTGTGTGGACGACATCTCTATTTTAATAACTATGATTTTAAATTTATCCCTTGATTATGGATACAGACACACAGCATCGCAATCGCTGCCGCATGGGTTTGTAGTTGCAGCCTCCCCCGTACAATGTCGACAATATTCACCTGGTCGATAATAGCAGAAGCATTTCTTAGCTTAGTATGTTACCAAAGCCTTTTGAACGCTTAATAGTGCGAAGATTAATTTTTATTATTTTTTATATATAATTTAAATTATATCCTCTGATCAAAACATCTCTCATTAAAGGACCGTCCCCGTCGACAAAGATTTTGAAACTGTCATGTTGAATAAATTAAGCGCTTTCTAACCACCTCCAAACTGATATGATCCATACTGACTTTAGTAAAGGGTTTTATTACAATTAATCTCAATCTGATACTTCCCGAATTGATCAACCTCGTATTTAAGGCATTGAGTTTGGGAATATTTCATTTAAGTCCGTAATATCGAAAGATGTTATTGTGTGCTTAGGGTTTGCCTAACACCACCTTACAATGACTTACCATTGGCCATACGACATTTAAATATTCTCATGTCGGCCGATAATGTCAAAATTACTCTATCTTGCAACAAGCCTGGACATATCCGCGTCCTCTAATTCGACTAGAATCTACAAATGGAAGGGTGTGACTTCAATTTCATGTCACTTAATCGCGATAAATGTTAAAAGAAATAACATTTAATAGATGATTAGCTTTGTACATATGCTAATGCATTTACCAGATTCACTTGCATCCTCTCCTTTTTAAATCTGAATACCATTTTTGATTGTCGTTTGCGCTTTAATCTGCATACTGAGCGCGTAATCAATATGGTGTACGGACTTCTCTTGACTTTGTGAAATAATAGTCGGGGTAAACAATAGCTTGTGGAACCGTACATTACTAAGTCACGCTCCATTAGTCTTATAGACCCATCTTCAAATATACTTCATTGACGTAGTGTCCGCCTTGTCAGTATTCCATTTACTTCCACCCACTTCTTCACTCTTTGTTTATGGAATTATTGCACATTTTATCATACTTGGTGGGTGAACTTAGCATTTAATTCTTCCTTTCATTTATATTTTTTATAATGCTTTTCAGAAGTTAAGTTTAAGTTTATTAACCTACATGTTCATAGTTCTAATGTACTTTAATATTGTACATAAGACATGGAATTAAAAAACAATAATAATTAATATCTGTTATTATAATTTGTACATAAGTGCAAATTAACCATTAATATATAAGTTGTAGTTGAATATCGCAATGAACGAAAATTAAAACTGAAATTATTTTCATACAATAAGTAAAAACACTGTATAATTGGGGACGGCTCACAGTTAAACACACTACACCTCTTCGCTGGATAGTGCTAATCATATAACGATCTTCCAAAACAAGGCTTTATATTGAAATTTGCCGAAAAATTGATCCGATCCGAAACATTTTCAATAGCGCTCGTGCTTAGGCCAAAACGCGTCCAAACATGTGCATCAAATTTCATCGAAAAATCTGGAAAATTGAGACCTGTAGGTTGAACACAATAAGACAAGATGTACAAACATGGATGCGGAAAGTGCCTCTAATTCATCGGTATAATAAAAGGTCTTTTTCCAGTCCTTCTCGCTGTTGCATATATCCGCATAAATTTAACATAACCTTATGTCAAAAGTGGTGTAAAGTGTAATAGACGAATAGTTTCTATACAAAAATTCTGGTATACCTCTCCTTGTCGTTAGAAGTATCAGAACGCCAAGAAGGCCAACAGGCATACTTAATATAATACATAACGGTGATTAAAGCGTATTTCTATATATCCTACAAACGGAACAAGAACCTCTGTCCGTAAACATATATACATATATATATATATATATATATATATATATATATATATATCGTCGTCATCGTGTTCATTAATCGAAAATATTAAAGAAGAAACTTAAAATGCCATCTACTGCTCTCACTTTTATTGTGAAAAACCTGAATACATACAGATATGTACATGTTCGTCACATACATGTTATAAATACGTATTATGCTCAATTTTATTTGAATTCATAATATCCGGTTCAAAAGTTTTATTTACAAGACCACGTTCAAGACCATCCTGAAAAACGCTATGAACGGCTCCATTTAAGCCTCCCTTTACTTCGCTAACAAATGCAATCACTTCAATTGTGTTATTGTTTTCATTTGAATTTCCGTTAATCGCAGAGAGAGTTTTATCAGTTTGCTCGATACTATCTGAACGCAGTTGGCGCAGTTGTTGACGTTGGAAATTATACATCCACCTTCATGAGCAATAATAAAGTTGAAAACTCTTTGCGTATTTAAAATATAATGCCTGATGAATGTAAACTTACAGGAATATTATTACAGCCAAAATGGTGATAGCACCACCCAATACAAAAAATGCTCCCGGAAATACTTTAAGAGTAATCGCGTATAAAGTGCTATACATCGGAGCATATACGACGGGCATTAAAGCTTCGGCGACACCAAATAAAGAATTCACTTTGCCTAATTCATCTTTGGACACCAGTTTGGTGGCCATTGATCTCATAGCTATAAAGGAAGTACCATTAAATATTTCGACAACAGCACCAACATACATATGCCAAGACACCGTTGCAAATGCATAAACGAAACCGGACAGAATCTTTGATGTACTTGATATAACGCCTACAAGAGCGTCATCCAATTTTAACTTATGAGACAGAATACCGACACAGAATAAAACACCTTAAGAGGGAGGAGACAACAAATACAAATTAATTTATCATAGAAAGTCAATTAATTAATCCTACCTATAAGGCTCGTAACCACAGCAAATGTATTAAATATGCTATACTCAACCTCACTCCAGTTGAAACGGTAACGCGTAAATAAATACATGACATTCATTTCACCTTAGAGTATACAAAAGCATTAATGTAACCGTAATTTTTTTTTTTTTTTTTTTTGCATTTTTTTATTTGACAGTAACCATACCATAAATGGGTCCAATAACCACCATAACTACAACCATTAGTAATATAACACGTTTGCGTCTTTTGTTGGCACCTTTTTTAAAAGCTACCTGGAAAGTTTCCAAAACATGATTTTTATCAAAGAAGTCGGCTAATAAGTTTTTCTTTTTCTCTTTTTCAGCTGATGATTTACAATTAGCTCGAGGCTCAGGCAAAATTAGGAAGCCGTAAAGTAGAGATATCATATATAAAGTGGCTGATATGCTAAATACGCCGTAAAAGCCAATTTTTCTAAATAAGAGAACAAGAAATAATTCGCTGCAATTTTCAAAGCAAATAACAATTATGCACTTACTTTAGCAAAACGCCACTTAACGCTGTACCTATGGGTACGCCCACGGAGAAGCAAACATTTAATATGCCAATGCGTAAAGTCCGCTCCTCTTCGGTAGTTATATCAGCTATGTAGCTAAAGACCCCCATTAACATAACGAACCAACCACCGGTAAGAGCTGGAAAAATGGCTTCCGAAAGACCGGCAGCTTCCATTGGCGTATTTTCAAAGAATACGCACAACATAAGGCCCACTGTTGCCAAAAATTCTCCCACGATGGGTATAAGTATGCAAGGTTTTCGCCGATGATGTCGATCACTCCACGAACCCCAGAACAATATTAGTAAACAGGGAAATACAGATTGAATCACAGTTTTCCAAGCCACCATATGGGCAACCATTTTTTGTATAGTCTCCTCCTCACTACATCAAAGAAAAAGTGAAGCGTATCTTTCATATTCAGAAAATAATTATTATTATTATTATTATATTTTGTTTTTTTTTTTTTTTTTTTTTTTGATTTACAGAGTATAATTTGCTGTCTCCCGTCTTGTTAAAGCATCACAGATCTCTTCGTCGTAGTTCATATTGACCCGACAGGCCTTTTCCAAATTTAAATTTTGCGTAGCCAAATTTGATAAAACACTCGGCATTATATATGCGCCGACTATAGGTTCAACAGTAATATTTTCGATAATACGAAATAACTTTTTGCGCCATCTCATTAGATTGCCTTTGTCGCTTTGCGCCTTCATTGTGTTTAAAACCACACCTTTAGAGGGCTCCATAGTCAACATTTTGCAGAACTGCAAGGAAAACCAAAAATCAAAATTATTTCTTTTATATTCCATTCCGCGGAAACTTCAATAATTTACGCAAAATGAAACGATATATTTTTAACGAGCGTTTGCATATAAAATTAAATATTATTACAGTGTACTTGATTTCCAAATATCCGGTTGCAAATTCATAGTAAAAACGATAGAGAAGAATCTTCAAGAATTTATTAAGCGGATTATTCTGAAACAGGGGCAAGTCCATTTTCGAAAAACAAATAAAAATAATCACAATTAAAAATGACATTTAATATAATCAATCAATCAATCAATCCGTTTTTACCTGTAAACAATTTATAGTAATAAAACACCACACGTTTACCAGACGTACAAACCAACTTACAAGAGTGAATTAAATATGTGCGCATGTATGCGACACCTAAAACGGCTGGAAATATACCCACTTTTAATTAAGCTTGTCTGCCCTTCTCGTGTCTTTTATTCAATCTCCAGAGCGCAATTTTTGAGATATTTTGTTGTGTTTTGGCACAAGGATAAACACTATTGAAAATCCCTCTTGGATCGGAACGGACCAATTCCTATATAGAGCTCTTATTTCAAGAACTGTAGAATATTTAATAACACGGGCAACGGATTCAAAAACACTTTCTAACCAAGTCAAACCATTATCTAAATCAACTTACATCTATAATATCTTTTTATGTCTCTCCGTTTTTCTGGCATGTGTTCATGAATTTTTTTAACTTACAGTTCATAACTTTTGGAGTTATTTTGATGAAATTTAATTCATTGGCATGTCTTGCCTTCAACTGAAACACTGTTGACGAGTATGTTCAAGGAAGAAAGGAAGTTTGCACGCTTCCGATATATTGAAATGAAACATTAATGCTCATTGATCTATCTATACTCAAAAGTAGACGAAAGATTTTGGGGGTTTGCAAAATTGATTACAAGCATAGCATCTTTCTAGTTTTCACTTCAGAGAATCTCATATATAATATATACACGGTATATTTGCACGATATCGTAAAATGATTAGTTTTTTCTGCTGTCGGACAAACTACCAGCTTCCGAACCTTTTCGGGGTGCTTTGTGTGATATGTGATAGAAACAGCCTTTATTTGTTCAATCCGCCACTGAGCTCTTTTAATGTCATTCAGTGCTGCAGTGGGTGCTGCTCCACGGATACGCCTCTAGCATCAATGTCTGTCTATGCTCTTAACTTTAAACAGATTGCATTTACAGATGATGCTTTAATTTTTCTTATAGTTCAATGGACTCACTTACTTGTTACAGTTGTTCCCCCTTCCCCGTAAATATAATTACTAATATTATCTACTATAACATTCCTTTTGTTTTATTGAATCGTGTAATACTTTTAATTTAGTTGTGCTATACAGCACCTACATCTTTAAATATTGTTCAATTCCATCTGTAGTGATATTTATTACTTTCCTTCCTTTTTATCATCTTCCTTTTAGTTTAGTTCCAAGTTTTAGAGTTCAACCCCACTAGGTTCTTATAGAAAGACTCTCTTATCAAAAGCAATAATTCCAAGAAAAGTTGTTTTCAATTTGTAACGAACGAGAAAACACAGAGCACTTTCCAAACGCTTTAAACCTATTCTTTGTTCTCAACGCTGAAAAGTTAAAAATTTTTTTTATGGAAAAATTGCTTTGGAGGCTCAAAGCGTTGAAATTGCTAGGCATACGTTGGCATTGTTTGTTTTCTTTTTTTCTCGACTTCAATCTCAAGTAGACACAGAGCTTTGTTAAAACAGATGATACATTAATATTTGTAAGGCACAGATATGCACATCGCGAAATTTGATTCCACAAACCATTTACATTGTGATGAATCTAAAAAGTTGAATCCCTTTCCCAATCGATTTCTGCCTTCAATTATTTGCTTTCGCTCTCATCTTTACTAATTAGTAAAGATCTAGAAAAATTATATATTTATCCATTAGTGTCATTTGTGTGATAATCTCTTTATTATGGCTTTTAGAGACATATTAAATCTCTTTAGTCTAGTCATTGCCAGTTTCTAGATCAATTTGAACCTGAGCTTGTCTGTTTGTTCGTCTGCACGCTAATGATCGCTAAGATAGAGATAGGCAACCGAATTTTAGGACGCGCGCCCCCCTAGTTGATGTCCACAGACGAAGTTCAAAAGTGAACGCCATCCACGCAGCTGTAACGTACCGATTACGTTGGGATTTTTACGTTAACACTTGACTATGACGACTTAATCAGATAAAATTCTCTAATTTTAATTATAGTTTTAATTTAGTTATATGCACTATATATATGTATGTATGTGTCTTTCTTCTTCTTCTCTCTCTCTCTCTCCTCATTTTTTTTTTTTGACTAACTTTGTTACACGTATAGGGGACATGGTCTGAGTAATTGCTCATCTCAAAAAAGAAAAAAAAAAAAATGAAACGCTTGCCAAGTTACGAGGTGCGATTCACGACCTTTAACTTAAAATTTGCATTTTTCAATTATCAATATAGAGATGATATATACAATAACTTTAGCTTAATTTCTACTGTAAATTACATCAATTCTTATTATTATTACATGTTTACAAAATCAATAATTGCATATGGAAAATCGATAATAATTGCGTTAATTACAAATAATAAAACATAAACCACACAAATGTTTTCGCTATTGTTTTTGTTGTTTTCTTTTTCTTTTCCTTTTTTTTTTTGTCTGTTTAAGTTTTTTTAATTGCAATGTCATTACCTTCACCTACTAAGCAGTCGATGCTTTTAAACATAGATTTAATACATACGTTGACATTTAAAAATATTAGGCCTTCAACTCGTTTTTAATCCGAACAATAACGTTCTTAAATATTCCGTATCAACAAATTTAATATTATTTTTCAATTTTTTCTTCTTTTTTTTTTTAAGTATTATTTATATACGCAAGCACTTTATTATAAGTTAAGCTAGCTGCTAAACCCAAAATATACATTTACTGATACTCAAAGTTTGTGAGTGTGCGTGCATAATTATGTGCAACCTTCTTCAACTAAAGAGACCGTATATAACCGACATTAAACTTTGCTTTATGTATATATATATATATATATATATATATATATATATCGTCACATTTTCTACCATGATTTTTACTTTTGTTTTTTCTGCTTTTTCTTATAATTAGGTCTTATCATATTTATGTTAACGGTTGCAATAATATTTGCAGAAAGACGGATCGGAGAGACTCCAACCGATTCGTATATTGAAACGATGACATTTCCGTAATAATCTTAGTATTTATTAATATTGCAAGTATGGCGAAGTTAAACGATCTTATCGCCTAGCAAAATACTCTTGAATTTATAAAAGTTCTCTTTATTTTCATCATAGAAATGATGGATGAGGAGTGCAAGACGTTTGCAACATCCAGACGGAAGCCGCAAAGATCCCACAAAATAAGCGTATCCTTGATCGGCAACAGACTCTCTCTGCCAAAGAAAAAGAAGCTTCAGAGACCATACAAAGTCTATCTATGTATTATTCATTAGTATCTAATCCGAATCTTTCTAGAAAAGTTTCCTACTTCGTCTAAACATCTACCTGTCAATTGCCGTGGTAAACATGCTCGTGATTGTGAAGGTAGAGATATCTGCTTTAAATTTGGCAAAAACATGCATGGCAAGCCATTGCCCGCAAGTTCATATTGAAAACGGGTCAAATCGGCAAAAGGACTTAGCCGCAATATAATATAAAGTCGACGAGTCTTTGTATCGTTTGAATGAATCCCAACTTTCTGGGGTTCTCGCCCATAGACTAAAAAAGACGGACGATATAAATTTTTACTTTTATTCTAAGAAAATAATAAAAGAAAAAAATCAACCACGCCCATACTATATTACAAAATATAAAAATTTTCTTTTTTTTTCTTTTTTAGTATAACAATTCAGTTCCAGCCCAATATAAAATTTCTTAGTTGTTTCAATTTAACTAAATCTTTTTATAGGCGAGCACACATTCACACTTACTTCACGTATTTACTGACTGGAGAGTCTCGACAAGCAACTCGTGGGTAAGGTTCATAGGTTCAAATCTCAAATGCAGGAGCGTTTTTAATAAAGCAGATGCCCTTACATGCTAGTGCTTTGAGACTTTAGTCTTAAAATTCATTCTCTGGCTATATTAATAATAATAATAATAATAACAATAATAATTCAAAACAAAAATTAAAATAGAGTCGATATGTTAACGGCATTCAGTAGATAAGACTTTAGGGCTGACATTATGATTGTGATGCAGACAGATATTGCTAAGTAAAAGTCTGTAATGCTTACACTGATCTAATGCTAGAATAGCACAGTAGGTTGACTGCTATCGTTCTTGTTTGTTTCTTCTTTTTGCAAAGTATGACTTTCCTAGCTTTAATAAACGTTTATGGGAAATATAAGATAAGTATTAGTTATAAAGTGAATAAGAATTTTAAGACGAACTTTCTATTGTCTATTTTTGAAGCTTTTTCTGCTAAGATTCACACTAGCAAAGAGATAAACGAGAGAACGGAGCTAAGCAAGCCAACAAGGAACCTAGCATACTTAATAGGTTGCCTACAAACGCGATTATATCTTTAAGTATAAATATATATCGAATGCACAATGTGTGGACGAGATGGGACGCTGCAAGCAAGTATTGTAACCGTAGGTGCTGCAACGTCGGCAACAAGAAGTGTGACGTAAAATTTTTCTGTTTAAATAGAGAAAGAAAATAACGCTACCTATCACACTGGCCTTGGATACCTGCAAGCTAACGCACACATACATTGTTACATTATTTGTTATGTGCACCGAACAATAGATGGGACTCGAATTTAAAATTTAAATTTTAGTCTTTAGTTCTTTTAAGCGCTCTTTAACGAAAAAATTTCATTCATTTCCCTATACGATCGGCGGAAAGTTAATAAACATTTTTGCAAATTTGAAAAGAAAAGTTGTGCTATATAATAAACTGTAGATGTTTTATGGTAATAGGTGCACAACTATACGTGTCAAATATTCACAGTACATAAGAGAGCCCACCGAAAGCATTTACAGTACAGTTGATCAGTACGAGTATCGCACCTGAACCTACTAGAATGTGTCGATAAAATTTCTTTACCTAAAATAAATTTTTGCTGTAAAATTTCGGGCTTCTCCTCAAGCGTTCCGAAAAAAGGCCATCTAAGTCAAAAGCATCTCTGCTAGGAAATGTACGTTATATGTACATATGTTTATGCTTATTAAAAGGTATCTCCAAGCAATATATGTTAGTATAGCTTCATCTGCCGCGTACTTGATAAGATAAGAGACCCCACTACCAAATCTTGGTTGTAGCTACAGCGAGCGAGTGCTCGGTCGGCAACGGCATGTCCTCTCAATCATAATAAAAATAAAAACGACGCTTGGATCGCTACCAGAAGCCGGTAGTGGTTTGAAAGGTGTAAAATGTTCTATGCCTAGGTATTAAGAGTGTAACATGAAGTTTTTGAAGTTTATTATAAACTCTATACAATTAAACATATTGTTAGCTTTTCCTCGGTCTTTTCGTAACACGTGGAGAGTAAATTGCGCGATCCTGCCCGTGCAGTAAAATGCAGTATAAGAGGCTCTTCTCATCAGATAATCTTTGAAGAAAGAGAATGAGCAAAAATATTTAATATAGGACTATAGTTTTATGACTCTGGAATTGCAAATTAATAAAGAAAAATTGTAAAAGCCATTCAATATGATAAAATAATCCAACTTCAAATAGAAAGTTTAAGACACGATTTTTTATTTGGAGCAGAAAGAATGGCGACGAAAACATCTCGCACACAAATATATTCAATCAAAATCATTATTAACTATTAATACCACGGAGCAATAAAAAAGTCATAACGAATTTGCGGAAAAAATTTAAATACTAAAACAATATATGCGTATGTAATACCGTAATATTGATTAAAAAGTTAGTCGAAAAGAAATGAAATAATGCGAAAAGATGACACATCTACAAATTTTAACCCTCCTCGGTTCAAGTCTTTTTAAAACGAGTCACATCACGACCTGACTCTGAGTCACTTATAAAATTCAACAAAATAATTGAAATGTTGTTTTTGTTTATAATAAAATATATGAATATATGTATATAGGCCATACATTGCACTTTCATGCAATATGAAATAATCATATATCAGTTCAAAGTTCAAATATGACTTAAATACATACATACAATACATCGTGGTCCCTTTACGTATTGAATGACTGAACACTAACATAGGGCATAATGCTCTCCAAAATGCCAGGGCTCACGCCATCAATACACGAAGGCGGCACTGGATATTGTTGCAAACCTTTAAACCTGACCCAGCTAATAATTATGCAAATGCAAATGCAGAAATAATCAATATTTTTAAAAAATATTGCGTGGGGGGAATGACATGATCAGGAACGGATAATTTCGAAAAATTCAAATGCCTAGCGATCTCATGAGTTATTATTCGACGGATTGCATCAATTAATGCCTTTGTTTTAACGTTATTAGTTTAGCCTTTCAGTACGTGATGCATCTTCAACGGAACAAAACTTTATGAACCAGTTTTGATACTGGATTTGGCGCAGTGCGTCCTCTCTAAACATATTAAATAATTTCTGTTCTTGCTTAAACAGCATTTCAAACTTTGCAATAATAAAGGAGTAAAATATACTGAAAATGCCGTTTTCAACTTTCCACATTTGACGGGGCACCAAAGAGGAAATATCGTTTGGAACCAAATAAACCTTTCCATAAGCCACCCTCGCTAAAATATCCTGTCAAAATATGCAGCGGTAATGCGGCCTAAATCTGAATTTCTCTATGAGAAAATGCAATTACATTACATTCTCTTTAAAAACAAAAAAAGCGAAATGACTTTTCGAACAACCCGCTAGTTGATGATGCTTTATTTAGACATTAAATCAACAAATTTGTTAGATATTTTTTTTCAATTGAGTCATACACGGTTCATATGTGAACTTGTTCAAACTATTCAAAAATTGTTTCTTATTAATTTAAATATGACGCCGAGCCGCTTGACCCATAACCCCGATGAATTAAGAAGATTTGATTAAGCATCCTTCTTATATTAATATAAACTAAAATCTCATTAGGTTCTTATATAAGCATATGTTCGTGTATTGAGAATTAATTTGCGATACCAATAACCACCAAAAACCTTTGAAATGATTAAAGGTTTTTTGCTTGTTCGATGAATTTAATTATACAATAGAGTATAATAATAATAAATATAAATTTGTAAACAAAGTCTTTGAGATCGAAAATGTTTTGTGTTTATAAATAAAAAAATCATAAACAAACTACAATGTTTTGAAAAAAAATATATAAAAAACGCTAGAACGAATAAATAAAATATTGATTTATTTGATGTCTAATGTGACATGTATGTGTATTTAAACAAAAAAAATAAGTGTGTGACCTTGATATTTGCTTTGCATAGTTGTGTACAGCGTTCTTAGCTTTATTTTATGAGGAAAAAAAAAAGAAGCAGAAAAAGCATGCAACCGACCTGTACGTTCTACATAATCAGACAATATCGGCAGAGGAATAGACGGACATAAGGACTGACACCCTCAGAAAATAACTCTGAATCAACCGATCCAGCCGCAACAAGATAACACTAATTAATCGGCTGCAGTACAAGTTCATCAGTAAATACCATGTACTCGGGAACATCTGCTGACTCTATGTACAGTCTCAATTTACACAACAATGGCTGCGATATCCGTTCAATGTCTTATTGTGGAATATATTGAAATTCTGTTTGATCTTGTCATTAATAATAACCTATAAATAAAACCCACGCCTGTAAATTCGTATATATATTTGGTGCTAACACTATAACGCACTTAGTCCTTATCGGAATATATTCGAAAATATTCTCTTACTTTTTTCGTTAAATGTTTTTCTTTTCTGTTGTAAAAACAAAAGTTAATTTCCGTTATATAGGATCATCCATTTTGTGGCCCCAAAAGTAAATGTAAATAAATTTCTTCTTCTGAAGATTTATTCTGATTGAGATTGGGATAACATTTTTTTTGCAATATATTATTTGGACCTCGTGCGGCTTGTACAGAAATTCTTAAAACTTATTACGCAAACAATGAATCCCATGAAAAGTTGAAAGTCAAGGAGCTAAGGATAGACACATAACGAGAGGGCAGACTATAGACTTAATAGACGGTAATACATACTTAATGATGCAGTAAATGAGTACCTGACATTTTACGGGCGAAGATATGTTTTTCAATTGTTCAATTGTTTTTTGTTTTTTAATATCTGCTTAGCTTTGCTGAGATAAACGCTGATAGGATCTACCCTCTGACTTGGTAAAGTCTGTGAAAGGATGTCCAAAACGTGAAACCACATGATAAAAATTTCGTATATTTCGTGGCTGTAGTGACCGCACAGTCGGCAAAGAAATAAAATTGAACACATCCAGTATGCTACGGCCATGCCCTATCTCTTTCACGCCATCTCCATTTCTTTCTGATCATGACAATGCCACTTCTATAGGAGCGGTTGCTCATATTACTAATTGAATCATTTTTCATCACTTTTTCCCACAAAATACCAAAGAACTTTTTATGCCATATCCGAGAAAACCCTGATAGATAGACATTGAAACGGACAGAGGGAGCGACAAGCATAGATCGATTCAGAATCATTTTCTAAATCGGTTGGTATAATAAAAGCTGGATCTACCATAAACTCCTCTGGATGCGCACAAATCTAATATGCTTTGTACCACTAGTCGTATAGGGTATAATAACACTTTGTATGTCAAAAAGATATGATTTTTAATGCTTTATGGTGAAAATTTGTCTTTAATAATTTAACCGTAAGGAATTTGGATTATATAGATCTATTTTTTACAATGCACCCAGAGTCTTCCATGAAAGCAAAACCGTTCTATGGCGACAAAGCTTAATTTATGGCTTTCTATGACGCTTTTGAGTGTTCTGGAATATGAGGGATTTCATGAAAATCATGCATTTACTTAAACATATAATGTATAAGTTTTTGTGTATTACTAATTAAACGAATTGGCAGCTTAATGGTTGGTTTTGCCTGATTTTTTAGTAACAATTCTATAGGATGGGTTTAAAGAAGGGTTGCATTTGATTGAAATTTTTTTCATTCCCAATGTACTAGTTTTTGTGGATTTTTGATAAGGTAATAAGCCCTACACCGAAAGTAATCCTAAAACAATTCATTTTCAATACGGTTCGGCTTTGCACCGAGAGTTTCATCAAAATTTCTCCCAAAAATTGCATAGTATGAAGTGAACATGAAATGCACGAGCATACATCGGATAGACAAGTGGGCAAACAAGCTTCAATCGATTCACGTAATGATTGTGAACCGCTGCATATAATAAAATTCTCGGCTACCATTACTCGGTCTGAACATTATATACATCCGAGCAAATCTCGTACATTCTTGTACTAGTGCAAGTTAGTTATACGCTATATATATATATATATATAATCAAGTCGATTCTAGCTACACTATCTACATCAATCAGTCATCCTAAGCGAAATTGATTCCAGTTTTTATTTGCCTTTAACCAATTATTGTATTAACTATTACTAGCGTAAATGAAAGCAAAAGCAGTCTTTTGATAATTGTATCTATTTATACATGCATTACGTATATACGATATATAATAAAGCTAAAACGAAGAACCATGAATATACTACGCGAATATTCAATAGTTAAAGTATATCTTTACACAATTTTGTACGCACCACACGAGTATCTAAAGGGCAAAGCTATCTTGCACTTTTGTTACTATCTTTTTTTCTTACGTTACCTTAAATGTTCAAGACTGATATTCAACATTTTATTTTTGTGTACGCAAAAGGGAACTTTTTACATGAGTTAAAGAAAAACAATTTTTCATAACTACATAGAATGAAAGAAATTAAGACCGTTAAAAAGTTAGTTCATGAACCGAATTTCGGTACGCAAACAATACGCCACTTGTATGGTATGAGCATTGCACCTTAAACGTTACTTGCAAAATTGATTGGAATTACAAAGCCAGTAACGCTGTTCCCCGAAACTATGTTCACCGAGCTAAGCCGTGATTTTAACTTTCAATACAATTACTTCAAATTTGAACTTCGCTCCCGCAATAACATTCTCTAATGGATTAAATATCTTTATAAAATCGTGGACACACCTAAAATATGTATCCGGATATATACTATCGCCAAAATTGGGAAATAGACTTATTCAATTTACAGATTGGCAATCGAAACGCCATCCAAATATATAAGCGGTTGCAATATCATGTCTAACATATCGTAATATAAGATGTGTAGATGGCTAGTGTATTAAACGCAGTTCCGAATATGTTCGCATACTGAGAAATGATTAGGAAAGCACGTTTTAAAACTGACTGTAAAGTTATAATTAAATTACATTTTTGTGATATTTTTTTTTTTCCATTCATATAATATATTAAAAGTTTTCATCGCAAGACGTGCAAAATTTATTAAAACGACTTTCTTAGATACGTGTACATAAATACATTTTTCGGTATAAGATGATTATAAAACAAGTAAAAAGCCACGGCTCATTACAAAATACTCTACGCTAACCTACAGTTACTAATATAACGACTCTTTACACTGGGGAGCGTCTAAAATGTTCGTCCTACGGTTAAAACATGTAGATGTACTAAATTTCATCAAAGTATCTCAAAAATTGCGAGCAATAGATTGAATATAGCAAGAACAAACACGGACAGTCAGACGGACAGAAAAGCATGGATAATCCAAATTAATCAACATATCAACATATTAACGCAAGAAAAGCAGACAAACAGACGGATAGACAAACACCAGAAGAAGATTCAGGAAGCGATGCGCATAAACTTAATATACCCCAGTAATATACCACAAATACTGTAAAGTATAATTATTGTATTAGAGAAGAAGTAGAAAGGCAATCAGACACTTATACATAACTTATTTAAAATAGTTTAAAATTTTTCTCTAATTTTATTTTCTTTTTTTCCAAAATGGTTTTAATTGTCGTTTTACTAAATTGTTTTTTTATTCTGTTTATTGTCTTCCGGTCAAAAGAATTTAAATTTTAGTCTGTTTTTGTTTTCATGCACTTAATTGTGCCTTTACTTTATAAAATGTGTAATTTTAGTTGCGCGCAATTTTCACATACATAGTCGAAGAGAGTATTAACTTTTCCATTCCACCTGACGCGTCTTCTAAACGTCACATTACCAAGACATTACAAAAATTATATATTCTTCATAGGAGAAGTAAAAACATTTTAGTCGGGCAACGCCGCTCATGAACTACCCTACTTCGTGTCATATATTTCCCTATTTATTTCCATGATGCAATACCGGAAAGGTATACTTTTTGTATGAACCTTTATACATAGGGAGAGGCCCAAAACCTACACACGCTATAGCCCAATTTTAGCGAATTAAAAGTGTAGGCTAAAGCCTTTGTTATTCTTTATCAATTTTTGTGTTAATTTATAAAAATTTAAACTTCCCAGCCGCACAAACGCTTACTCTTCATGAGAAAACTTATATAGGTCAAAAAAAGAAACACATATGTGGTCCAAATTTGGTGCAATTAGATTAGAAAATATCAATTTTTGCCATATAAAGCCTTCATTTTCATAAAACCACTTATACATAGCTTGACGTTCAAAAAAGTAGACCTATGTGGTCAAAATTTTTGTACAGTGAATTTTTATGTTACATTATTACTATAAGCCAATTTTCACAATGAACTATGGCGAATTAGATATATTTCCGCTATAAAGGATTTATTCGTGACAAGAACTATTATATGGCTCACCCAATCCAAATTTTATACCTCAATTTATTGCGCTAAAACATTAATATTCCGCGACTATTGTAGAGATATTTTGAAATTTGCACATTTTTTTGTATAACGATTTTTCAAAATTACCCATTGTATGGAGACCGGTTGTACTAATTATTCAAAACAATGCACTTTGAGTAGGGTGTTTTCTTTTGTGATTTGCAGGTCAGACTAACGGAAAATTAGGCACACAAGGGTAAATAATAAAATGAGAAAATAGCTTTGAATTTTTTATAATGAAAAACGGGCTTATCTCAAGTCCCTTTGGGCGCTACATACATTTGCATAAACTTGATAGAGTCTTCTCACAATTGTTGTAAAGTCTAAAAACATACGAAGAAAAGTCAGTCTACAGTAAACACTTCCATACTATTTCTATAATCAAACAGTTCGCGATAAGAGCAGGCAAGAATCAAAACGACTTCAGATCAATCAGAATCAATTTTTTAATTGATTCACAGCTGCCTGCGCATCGATTTGTTTGTCTGCTCATGTATTTTTTGGGTTTGCAGGTCGCAAATTGTCGAGATATTCCCATAAAATGTATTACGCTGACATCTTTTGCATTTGGAAACAAGCGCTGTTAAGAATAGATTGGATTGAACGATTTTTATGGCCACATCCCGTATAAGAACGTATTTTGAAGAAGTCATTATGTAAAAATAGAATTTCCATTTTCAGGTTTTGCGACAAAGGTTATTAAAAAATGACAACTTGGCGCACTATATGAATGAGAAAAATTTGGATTCAATGCGAGCTGTCAGCATCTCTTCTTGATTAGCGTCAAACTCTTTCTTAATCGAATAAAACATGCCCGTCTGTCAGTATATGTGCTTCTCCGTCTGTGTTATGTCTGTTATAAGCATTCTTCTAGCTGTTAGCGTTTCCTGCGTGTATCCGGGCAACTGTATAGTATCTGCGGTAAAAATTTTCTCATTCGCAACAATGAAGATATCGCCTACAAAATTGTAAAAGCATTTGATAATGACTTGAACTTTTCAAAGGACACGCCTATAAAACAAAAACTGTGAACACTTTAGCTTGCCTTATTTTTTGCTTGCTGCTCCCAAAGTACAATCCATAAATTATATAAACTTGCAGGTTTATTCTGAAAATAGAAAACATCAGCCGCGCCCACCCAATATTAATGGAGTATGAAAATTTAATTCTTCCCTTTTTTGCAAGATCAAAATGATGGGGATAAAAAATTCGATGACAAGCGAATATAATTTCTTCACTCGTCTTTTTGAGATAAGGCCCCCGTCGTAAGTTGTCGCGCCTACGACGAAAACATAGGGTCTGCAAAAAGCAGCGCCCAATCAGCTACATTTTCACAATTTTTAAAAAAAAATCTTACAAAATATAGTTGAAATGATGATTCTCTTTTTTATTTTTTATATATATATTTTTTATGTATATATTTTTCTATTTAAAAAAATAATTAGAAAAATTCCCCTTGCTGAACTGCGAAAATTTACCTAAAAGTAAAGGCATACTCTTGATGGATTTCCTGCATATTGGTACAACGGTAACAAGAAAGTATGACTCGGATTTCGTTACGGTTCGGGCAAAAGGAACTAATTGAGGGAAGAAAATAGCATAAGTTTGTGTTCACACAGTGCAGTATAGCACAGTAAATATATAGGTCTAACTATACGCACATGCATGCGGGTATCATTGTGATCAGATATAATTGTAGATGGATGGAAAAAGAAAAAAGGAGTATTAACTGCGTATCTTTGATTTGAAAATGAATGAGAAAATTGCGGAATGGCGGAAAAGGTCCCGGCATTTCCGTGCGCCAAGCATTTACATTTTTAAATAAAGCTCTTGTGACAAGCCGACATTATTGTTTGGTTTTGGGCGTTTAGAAAAGCCGCTTTGATGATGGCATCAATTGAACTTAAGGATGAATGTAATGCAGTATGGAGGCGTATTTTAATTTAATTTATTGCGTTTTTTGAAGAAATTTTAGTAATTAGTTTAAATACGAATTACAGCAAAACTTAAAATTTTGCACAGCCACGTCTTTTCTATATAAGAGTTACAAAGTGAAACCATTGCAAAAGGAAAACTCCGGGCTGTACCTGAGTTTTGTTTTTCTCTCGTTAATATTTAATTCAATGCTGTGCAAGGGTAAGAAATAAAAGTCAGAAATTTCCTTCTTTTTTTTTTTAAAGTATGATCAATTAATGAAGGAATGGTCCTTATACGTCACGGAAAAAGTGGAAAGAAAAAGAGATGATGGCGGGAGAAATTCCCGCAAGCCTAGTGGATATGTACACAATCGGTAAGTATTATGAGCTAATCGACTGATACATGACTATAGCAACGATCAAGCATGATCGAACCGCACTGAGATTTAAAGCCGCGAACACGAAGTGTTAGAAGCCGAGAGTCGGGGTATACTCAGCTATGCGACAGCTCATTAATAATTTTGTGATTTCAATTCCTCAAAACACACCCAATCATTGTGGCTTAATTTCGAACGTAATATATTTCACTTCATGCAGGTGAATTGAATTTCAGATAGGTTTAAGAGGACTGTGTAATAAAAAGATTTCCCACAAGTTTTGTACAATTCCTCACTAAGCTTTGTGTCGTTCTGGATAATATATGATAGCTATTTGCACATGCATCGCAATTCTTTTGAATTCTATTCAGTTCTATTTTAACTATGTACCTTCTCAAAATATTACGAGGAATACATTGACTTGATGATCCCGTTCAAACAAAACAAAGCCTTCATTCTTTTTTGAAGCAGGAATAGAGATCGCCGTAAGTTCTTTGTTAACATGGTTCTTGTTTTAGGGCATCAAGTGGCCTAATTCGTCCTTCATATAAAATAATAGTAACTTAAATTTTGGGAATGAAAAAGTTCACATCGATATTCACCCAGCAAGAACGTTCGCTTGATCAGATTAGCCTTCTAACTCCGGGAGACAAAAACAAATTTTTTATTTTTTTTTTTTCTTCTCAGGAAGTGAAAGATCTAGGAGAGCTTCGGCAGCCAATGGCTCAGCGCTCTCCTTACCGACTAAGCATTCACTCACTATAACTGTTACCAAAATAATCTCTAACGCATTGGGAATTAAACCCGCGAACAAAGACTTTATAGTCGCGAGTCTTACCTACTCGGCTGCTTATGTGGATAAAGCACCGGCCGTTGCTGGTCTACCAAAAATAAGGCAAATTTCTAGCCTTCAAGGTTCATACCTAATTGATCACTTTCTAGCTGGAGTTTTTAATCGAAAATTTTGATACTAACAACACTTTTCAATATGTGCAGTTATTTTAGTTCGTGAAATTCAGCGCAGAACCGCAAAACTGTTAAGGGAAATTCTTTATTTGATCAGATGCATGCATAGTGAAATTCGTGAAATAAATTTCGAACACATTGTAATAAACAAATGAATAAGTTTTAATAAGACATGCGTGGGCGTTGCAAATTGCTACTACGCTAGTCATATCCAGTCAGTTCTCAAGACATTCGTAAAAGGACACTAACAGCGAAAGGATATTAACAGTGATTACAAACACTTTATGCTGTTTTACTTTATTGCGTATATTTTCTCTACGTAAGTTTGTTCTAATGACCCGCTCCGGTCAGTGGCAATGTCCAACATAATAATCTCCATGATTTGCAATTTTTATTGACAAGCGTTTTCATTAAGGTATTAGCCATGTAATACGTAGTATTGCGGTATTGTTACAAAAAAAATAAATAAATAAATAAATAAATAAATGAATAAATAAAATAAAATGAAATAATAATAAACTCAGTCTGAATTTGTTATATAACTAACTTTTATGACGATGGCATTCTTCAGGCAAAAATTCATGTTCAACAAATCTCAATTTTTCTACAACACTTTATTGCACTTCCAAATCCATTCTACCGATAAAAATGTATATTTTAAATACACAAGTAACCCAAAAAAAAATTTTTTTTTGCTTTCAAAACGCAAACAATTTGTTATAAGCAAACGTCTCTTCAATATGCACGCATACAAGTTACATATATCAAACTGACGAATTTACACCACAACAGTAATATGAAATAGTTTTCATACCCTACACCGCTTGTCGTACAAAGTATGTTAAGTCTGTGCAGACGTACGTAACTTCAAGAGGGGCTTAAGATAGACCCACCTTTTATTTTATTGTCTGTCCATCTGTTCATTTGATGTCTGCCGATGATTGCGTTGTCAACCTACGGGTCGCAAATTTTTGAGATATTTTAATGAAATTTGGTACACTGATGCGCTTTGACCCCAGGACAAATGCGATTGAAAATGCTTCGGATCGATACGCTTTTTCGACCACTCCCCCTATAACACCTTATTTTGAATTCAAAATACATAATTGCTATGAAAGTTTTGATTCGGCTGGAGTAATTTTTCGAACCCCCTCTCATATAATCTTTTCTACGAAAACTGAACCTCTATATAGTAAAAAGTTATAATTTTCAATGTTTTATAATGAAAATAGATGCATTAGGGCAAATTAACAAAGAAGCCAACCATATCGAATTTGGATCACGTAGGTCTATTTTTTGGACATAATCGCACTTAAAGATTCGGAGGAAACATAAACCTTGTAAGCCAAAAAGACCTAATTGTTAATTTTTCATGATGAAAATTTGTTCATTATAGCAATTTGACAAAGAAATTAGGTGGGCCAAACTAGAACCACGTAGGACCCCACTCCACATAAGATTTCTCATACATGTCTTCAGAAAAAGATTCCGTTTTTAATATTTTGTGACGTGAAATTGGCCCATAATAGCAATTTAGCAAAAAAAACCTGTGGTAGCGAATTTACATCACATGGGTCTATTTTTTAGATCTTAAGATAGATAGTCATCATGAAAAATATGCCCGTAGACCGACACGAAGTATAATTTTTTGTATGACGGAACTGAAATATACAAAATTTTTGGGAAGTGAATTAAGTTCGCCAACTTGAGATGATGTCATGTGACGCATTACAGCGGACTCTCACGCATGGTATACTTGTACAAGAAAGTAATCTGTCATTTTTAGTGTACTCTTTCTGAAACGTGTGAGTAACTGTATTAGGCGAAGTACGGTAAAGTATCGAACGGTCGGCCTTGCCCGTCTATTCTGTTCTCCCTTCTTTTTTTTTTTATTCATTATTGCTCTTCCAATTACAATTACTAATAGAATTTTGCTATATTTTAAATAATTTGTTTCTTTTTTAAAACAGATTTTAATGATGAACTCTTACTGCAGAAAAATCTCGTCTCCTCCCGTCTCTCTATCACGAATTTGTATCGTTTACGAGGAAAACAAAGAAAAAAGAAAGTTCGTTGCTTCTTTTATGATGTTTGTGACAATGATATAGCTGTTATTATTGTCGATTAGTTATTGATGAAACGAAAAGTGAAGAAAAGGAGAGAAAAGAAAAGCGCTTATATTTACGTTGGTCTAATCAACATTTGTGTTTTTAAAATTCCTGATAAATATCTAATCAAATGATTAATACAAGTTTAATTAAATTTTTCAGTATTCATGGGTGTTTTTGAAATTACTCTTCAACTGACATTGTGAACGATGAGTGAATACCATGGCCATTTACAAACTGCATTTATAAATTGTAATGAAAATGATAAGCTCCTTCCTCATTTCATTCTCTCATAGCTTTATATTTTGAATTTTTTGCGACTTTTAGAACTTTAACAATGAACAGACAGACAGACAGACAGTTTAGTAAACTCTCGCATTTACTTTGTTCAATTTGAATATAAATGCTGCAATAAAGTTATTACAAATGGTATGACAAATTTAGTACGACGACATTATCAAGCAGCGATTGGTGGATATACGTTATATAGGCGAATGCAAAAAGAACGTATTCTTACAATACGTATAACCTAATAAAAATCTACTAAAATTTTTATTAATGTATCTTCAATTAGAAAAACACCGCATCCATGTATGCGAGTATAATTATTTTTTGCATCACACACGACACCATTGTATTTAGCTCGTAATATAATTGATAGAGTTTATGAAAAAAGTTTTTATTGCCTGCTAAAATCACACAGAAATCAAACATTTAAAAATGAAGTCAATTCAATTTTAAAAATTTTGAACAATTTTAATGACATTTACACGAGTACACACTAAATCTAATATTAATATAATTTTTTTTTTTTTTTATTATTATTTGTTTGTCACAGCAATTATATACTCGTTTATTAAAGAGGTAGGCTAACTTCTGTAAAAACATGGTTGGCGTTTGTTTGAAAAGCTTGTCGCAGCATATAACTATATGTTTATATATATATATATATATATATATATATATATATGTGTGTATGTACTATCTTGTGTTTTGTATATCAAAATGTAAAAATGATGAACGAAGCTTTGACTTGAAATGCTGCTTTATTAATAATACAGAGATTATATTAAATACTTTTTTTTATTATCTTATCACATAATTATAGAAAGTTTGCTTCTGGGTGCCTCTAGCCAAATGTACATAACTTTTTTTAGATACCCACCCAGACATAAATAATAATAATAATAATAATAATAATAATAATAAGTAAAAATACAATAGCGGGATACGTTACGTACCCTATACCAGTTTTCTTACTACAGTTATTCGAAACTGTAGTTATTTAGCCGAAAACGTGCTCCGATCAGAAACATTTTTAATAGTGATCGTCCTTGGAAGAAAACATATCGCTGCACCAAATTTCATCAAAATTTCATAAAAAACTAACAACTTAACGATTGAGCACAAAAACAAAACGGAAAGACACACAGAAAAGCTTAGCTCGATTCAACAAAAATCTTATTGAATCGATCAGTATCGCAAAGGATAGATTGATAGATCATGTCCTCAAGGCGTTGTACACATTTGCACTAACTTCAGATACCCTTGCCTCACAAATGATATAATGATAATAAATGTATTAATAATGAAATATTTAGTAAAAAAAAGGCACTGAATAGAAAACGATTCAGTTTGTCGAAGATTTTAGTTTACTACGTTTTACATACATATAACCATAGAATTTAATACTTTAACGCGTTATTCTTTGCCTATTCTTAATATAAAGGCTTTATTAACACGTATCCGTTTCTCTGCAGCTATGTCCGAATGATCAATTCGCTTATAATTGGTTGATATACATTGATATAAAAAGCGAAAAAAAGTGCATTTTCCCGAGAAAATTTTAAAGAGTCACTGCTCCAGACGCTCAAAACTCTTATAGCACTAATTAAAACCTCTACAATAACTTTGAATCCAAAATTTGAAAATATCGAATATTCGAAATAAACCACTTTGATGACGTTCTGAAATTTACAGAAACCCCATAAATTGTAAGATTCGAAAATCCAATCGTAAAAATAACTACCGACTTTTTGATTTGTTATTATGCTGATTTTCCGAACCAGCGGAAAGAAAGCAAAAGGATTCTTTCTTGACACTGAGTTATAAAAGAAGGCAAAAAAAAAAAGAAAATAACGAATTTTTTTTGAACTTAATTTTTCTTAATCTTCGTTAAATGGCTTACTTTTCTTCTTTGTTTTTCAAATGCAAGCCGCTCGGTACATTTGAAAAGAAAGCGTATAGTTGGAAATTTGTACTTTTAGCTGCATTCCAACATCTGCTTTGCGTTTTCTAAAGCGGCTTGTGTCTCACTAGTTGTAATTTATAAAAATTTAAAAGCGACTGTCAACCACAGACTAAAGTAAGTAACTAAAATTCGCTTTAAAAGCTAAAGCTACCGCTACCTCTATAATTCAGATTCAGCTGACGACTCAGCTTTTATTTACTAGAACCATTGCACAAAGCCGTCCGCATTTGCTGTTATTATTATTTTTAATCAGCGTTAGCAGCACAAATAGATACATTTTGAAGCTGTGTTCTGCGGCGCGCACACGGTGCGTCTATTAAGTAAAAACACAAAAAAAAAAAAAAAAGCAACAAAAAAAAAAGTATCAAATTTTAAACTGCACTGTTTGGAAGCAATTTAATAGAAAAAGAAAAACAAATCATACTATATACGTTTTTATCATCAGATACTTTTTGCATTTATATCACTACTAGTATGTGAATACAAATAGCTTCTTAATTCTCTGACATTGTATACTATTCTAGTCATGTGTAATCTCATGCAACTATTATTTAATTATCCTTAACTTTTAATAAAGGATAAGAATGCTTAAATAATTTAGATTTACTTTATTATATATGTGTAAGTAATTTAAAGCCCCACTACTAATATGCGAATATATTAGGTATTCAAATTCAATGCATAATCGTGCTCACACAACGTGGTCTGCAAGCTTTTCTTTTCTTTTCTATTCTTTTCTTTTTTTTGTTCGAAATTGGCAAAAAATTGATTTAATCAGCAGTGACTCGCTTTATGTCGAAAATCAATCGAGAGAGGAAGGTTACTTTTCATCTTTAATAGTTACAAGTAAAAAGAAATCGAAATTTTGCTAATTGCATTGAACCAACTTCAACGGCAGAATGTATAGGAAAAACGAGTACATGGGATTCTCCACTTAATTATTATTGTTGTGTTTAAATATGTCTCTTCATTTCTATTCCTATTTATTTCTATATTATGTCAATTGGACGCTAGTCGCATAACCAAGTAATTAAGAACTACGATTATAAAGTCGCGCACACCTGCATTAAGTCCTTCGTGCGGTAATGCGTGAGCAAAATTTCAATTGCGATTTGAAATCACACTTTAACCATGGGGATACGCGTTCACTAGGCCGCCGAAATATCCTATATCACTTTTCCTCTATCTCTATATCGGTCGGTCTATCTGTCTCTATCTCTATTTGTGTCTGGCTATCTCCCTCTCTCTCTCTCTCTCTCTCTTTCTCGCTCCCTTCCCAATTTCCTTTGATCATTATCGCGTAACAGATAAGCGGGAGATATGGACTGCTTGGTCATATCAAAGAAATTTCATATCTATTTATCGGAGGGCTTTTTTCCAGCATAATACATTCAGTTCCACAGCTCAATTTTAAAAAGAGTTTTTATGCCTCTTTCATTTATCATCTAATAAATGAGAAAAAACAAAAGCGCTTTCGTTGCATTTATCAAAACTATTTTAAAATTCAAGATGATAAGCGGTTACAGATATCTCATTGATACGTCGAAAATTAAAAACAAACTATTGATAAGAGTAGTTTTTTTGAATTTGCTTCGTTACCCTCTTCTTTTCTGATGAACTTTCTTAATTGGCATAAAACAATTAATCCAAATGAAGATACTATTCGCATATCATTCATTAGGCTTTTCATGCAATTAAACGCATTTAATGAAAAACATTTGTATTTTAATATATGTGTTAACTGTTTTCTTCATTTCTACACTTCAAAGCCTTGTTTCAATAAAAATTGATATTTCAATGCCAACAAGCAGTAGCACCAGCACCAGCACCAGCACCAGCAGCAGCAGCAGCAGCGATAGGAAAACAACTTATCGTGCAAGTGATTTTGTAAAATATTTAAATTTGACAAATAAGACATGTTTGCTGTTGTTCTTGTTATTGTTGTTTGATACATATAGCAACGAGTATGTGAATTAATATTAAGAAAACTCTTGCTCGCATCTCTCGCTTTACAATCCGTGAGTCCCTTGTAAGCCTCTTAATCATTTCTTAATTTTTATATTTAAAAAAAGATCAAAAAGACATTTCGCGTACAGACATAGAACGAATGCAATAAGAAAAGAAAGAAAATAATGTACTTCTTACTATACATCGTCGTAGTAAACATATATATATATATATATATAAATATATATTTTAATTAATATAAATAAAATGCGTTTTTCAATAAACTTTTTTATTTATTTGTTTATTTATTTACTTTGTTTTTTTTTTTCTTTTGTTGATTTACTTTTTAATTTAATTTAAGATTATACATAATTGGTGTATGACACACAAGATCAATAGGTTTCAAATGTCAATAAATGTGTTTACATTCGAGTAAAGTGTAAATAATGTATGCAAGCAAAGCCATAAAAACGTTAAAAATTTGAAAAGAAAAACTACAAACCATACAATATCGGATTAATAATAAAACAATATTAACGCAAAATAAGACACAATAGCAGCAACAATAACGATAATAATAACAATGAAGAAGCTAATTATTTTCGATTAGGCATAGTCGTAACTACCGCGATCTAAAATTTGAATAAGCAAACTGAATGTGAACGAGTGCGTAACCATGACTTTAAGCATGTTCGATTTATCAAATGTGTGAAACGATTGAGTTCTAGTCCCTCCAAGTCACTATGTTTGCTAAAATAAATATTACGACTATTAAACTTTGCGCAGAATGTTAAGCTTAATCCTATTCTGCTTCTTCTTTTTGAAAAATTTTAAAGTTCGCTATACAGTGGCAGTTTACAGTACACAATTAATCAAAAATTAATCTTCGATTAAAAATCTTCCCTTTAATACTTGCATATTTCAGTTAAGCCGTCAATCGTGGCCGCAGAAATTTTGACTGTCGTATACATGCTGTGCCGCATACTATTCAACATACGAAAAACGAAATGAAGTTACGCTTACACTCTTCCTATTTATTGTTACTCGTTTTATTTTATAATTTTTTTGTTTTTTTTTTCGTCTTTTTTTTTTTAATTTCGTGTAATTTAAAAACAATAAGCGATTTTACATAAGCCAAAGTTTCCAAAGCCTTCAAAAGTTTACTCCTCTGCGATTTTCATGTTTATGAAGGAATTTTGCAATGGCTGCAACAATATATATAAGCGCTTGAATAAATTACAAGCGCGATAACAAACTTATCATACAACCTTTGATTTCATATAACAAACCTTGACATATGGTTTGTAGCTATTTTACATGAAATCTTTAAAAAAGAAAAAAAAAAACAAATACAATTGAAAAGAAAATGGAAATCTTTATATATTTACAAAAATATATAAATAAATCAATATTTGTATATATATATATATATACTTGTATATATATATATATACTTGTATATACATATATGTTTAATTAAACATGACAATTGCTATTTATATATAATATAATATATATATATATATATTTATACATAAATATACGTACATTTATATATACACAGATAACTACGTTACAAAGGAAAAGAGCAATAAATAAAAAATCGCTTGCCTGAGCATAATCTTGTTTACTATTTCTGTCTTCGGGTACAAATATCACAGCAGTCTGTATTTACAGCAGACTTATGGATTACACACGTTATTAAACTTAAAAGCTGTTATCGTAATTATAGCTGACGATTAGCAGTTAAATATTTTTTTGCAATTTGATAAAGTCTTTTTAGTCAGATAACCGGCATAATAATCTCGAAGTCTCTTTTGGAATGCGTGGATGCAAAATCTTCTCTTGTAATTACTTTTAAATATATGATATATATTTTCATTAAACGCCATGCTTCAAATTTTTGTCGCATTATTTGAAGTAAACGGCCGGCCGCTGAGAGTTATCAGTAGCGAAGCCAATAAATCGAAATTGTTTTAACAGTGAAAGTAGTTGAATAATGCTTCTACCCTCTTTCACAATTTATCAAGCATGAACCCAATCATAAATATGTGGAATGAATTAGATCGCCGTGTACAAAGACAGCTAATCCCTTCCTACCAAGCGCTGAAAAACAGACTATAAGGGGAATGGACTACGATCCCTATTTCCTACACAAGAAATATAATACAAAATATGTCAAAACGCTTAAATAACGTTAATAGACAAAAAGGAGACCCCTCCAAATACTAATTTTTAATACCAAACTGGTTTTTCCTTCGTATGCTTCCTTTTATGAAAAAAAAAAAAAACAAAATTATTATTATTACTATTATTATAATTAATTTCGCCAGAGAAATAAATTCTAAGACTAAAGTCTTAAAGCATCTAAGGCTATCGGCTTTATTAAAAACTCTACCGCATTTGAGATTCGAAGCCACGACCATTTAATTGTCAGTCGAGACTCTGCCTGCTCGGACACTCAGGCGGGTATCCAATATTGGTTTTTGAGTTCGTGAAGTT
>NW_023998427.1:2661778-2674551 GCF_014805625.2 Glossina fuscipes
CGGAAGTTATTTAAGTTTCTTGCTTACTGGAATAATGTTTTGTTTGTTTTTTTTTTTTTTTTTTATATATTTTTTATATATATAAGTATTCCCTCGTAGTATAAAGTAGTAAAAAAATTGTTAGAATGGACAATGAACTAAGTTTAACCCAGTAATAATGAGACTCACTATATGTCTATGGATATGTATTTAAATCCTTTAACCACTTGTGGTGTTAAGGTATATTAAGTATGTGCAAAATAGTGAATAGCCTGTCATTTCATGTTCGTAGAATGCCCGCCATCTCTTGCAACGTTCACGTTGCGATATTTTCGATAGTTTTCTTTGTGCATCCACTGCATTCAACATCAACCGTGTCCGTACTACCTCGTTGAAAATTAGCAAACCACCGAATAATTGTTATCTTGCACTGCGAAGAGCTGCCATAACACTTTTTAAGCGAATGGCAGCAAGTTTTACAAGGTCAGTATCTTTTTCCATCAAAGGGCAATGTTTGTTCAATGACCAAAGATCGGATTTCCTTTCAACAACAATAAATGATCAAAACAGACACGAAACTTTAATAGGCGTAATTCGACAACATTATTGCTGGCTGCTGACTGCTCTAATAGTTAATAACTTTGCGTCAGGAAATAGACAGAGAGAAAGAGAGAGAGAGAGAGAGAGAGAGAGAGAGAGAAAGAGAGCACCGAAATTTGCCAAAATTTTATTTCTTGCTATGTATTTCGCAAGCTTATTACGCAAGTCGTCCAAGTTATTAATTAAAACTCAGAAGTTTTAATTTAAAAATAATCAATATACGGAAATTGAAATGTGACAGTTGTATTGCAATTACCTTATCCACAAAATATTAGATGTCTGTGCCGTTTTGCTTACTTACGTATCTGTTTTTCCTTTATGTTACAGTTTAGACTCTTCGCCTACGTTATATTTGTTTTTCATTCATATGATATGTTGCGTTCACATGAGTTTGCCGTAATGGCTTGAATATGTGTCAACATATTTATGGTTAAATTTATTTGGTTTTTCTTATTTTTTTTTTTTTTTTTTTTTTTTTTTTTTTTTTTTTTTTTTTTTTTTGTTACATATCAAGCCAGTCTTGTGTTTACTAGGAAAAAATAAATCGACATCGAAGAATAAGGAAAAACTTATGTTCAATTTATACTTCGGATTTTGGAAAACCAATCAATGTTTAGGTATCTCATTTCATTGCAAAAGAAAAGAAAAATGAGGATAGTTATATATGAAACGTTTATTGTATTGCATTAGGTTCGCGGAAAAGTTCTGCCGTATTGCAAATAACAAATTTCTTTCACACGGACCGTAAAACGTCATTATCGCCCAGACGGTCGATTTTCTTTGTGACTAAAATCTCTGCGACAAAATTTTGACAAACCAGCCTTGACAGATCCAAACATTCATAACCTCACTTTCCAACTTATATCAAATACAATGCTTTACATCTCCCACATCCAAGAATACGTAAGCTAAGCAATAAAAGCCCATTTTACGCATTTTATTTGCCTGCTTTAAGCCAAAACAAAAAAACAGCAAGCAGCGGAACATTAAACATCTTCAAATTTAAATGTTTTCTAAAGAGAATACGACAAAATTTTCTCGCCAACCTGGAAGAACGATGGCTACGATGACTTAGACCCTGAAAAAAAAAACACACATAAAAACCTGTCACCGCCCAATATCGACGATAAATACCTATGACCTTAAGTTTAGAAGGGTTAGGGGGATTAGAAAGGCTAAGCGTGAACTAAGCGTTTGTTAAACTTAGCAAAACCTTCACTGAAGAATGTTACTGATAGCAGCTGATGCCATTACATCGAGCATTCAGTGGTTGAAACATATGAAAAATGTATGAAGGAATAATTTGTCACAGCGGCACCCATTTTAATACCCATCAAGCAAGCTATAGAGCTCTGAGACGGTGCGCTTCGGGATGCGCTGGCTGCATTAGTTAGACACTGCTTCTTCTGGCCAACACGAATTTCTATGGAGAACTCATGGGCTTTCGGAAGAATATATGTTCATCTCATGCGTGGGCTCAAAAAACGTACTGCCCATTTGAGAAACTTTTAGTACCAGAAAGGTGCGCAAAGGTAAGGACATAAATATGAAGAACATGAATGAAATAAAATTAAATAAAAATTCAATATTAGAAAAAACTCTCTCAGAACATTATCATAAATTTAAATCATATACTATGCATAATAATTTAATTTCGGGTACACGTGAACAACAAATTTGGCATATGACATTAAAACAATGTTATCGAACGTATGCTTGAACCAACTCATAAAATATTAAACTTGAGGATTCTAAGTATAACTGTTGCATTAACATGAAAAATGCTCATATATCATGTCATGAATACATTGACATATGTAAACAATTTTAAATTCAACAAGTAAAGAAATTACATTCGTTCGTGACCGAATCTTTTATACCCACCACAAGATCCCCCAAAAAAAAAAGAATTAATAAATAAGTTTTCATACTCTATAACACTGGATGAGTGCGATTGATTTTTTCTATTTTTAAAATAAAAGTAGAAATTTAGATGGTGTATATGTGGTACTTTATGAGTAACAAGGAAAAGAAGGCTGTTCACAGTTTACGCAGTTTACATAGACATGTGGGCGTCGTAGGTGTGTTCTTTGAAAACTTTGATTCACTTCCTAATTCCTTTGCAAATTTGTAGTCGATATCTCTATTTTTGTGAACGTTCACCACAGATAGTGAACACTTGGGCAGACGGACAGATGGACAAACGAGAAGACGAACATGCTTAGGTGCGTTCCCTATTCGCATTTGAAACTGGCCAAGAAGTTATATACTTGATGGGGCTCTTGAACCTACGCCTCTTTGCATAATAAAAGTTTTGAAGAATAAACGAAATTATGGCACACTATAAAATTAAGTAGACGTGGTTCTAGAGATACTAAAATATCGTCTATAGACTATATGTTCAAATTTTTGTAGATTTATTTGCTGCACTTATGATAAACAGTTTTCGTCGTACAGGCATAACGCAGACAGACAGACCGCCAAATTCGACTAATGGACAGCTCATGTAAGATACTTAAATCACTTTAGAACATTTTACTAATTCAGAATATATATACTCTGTGGAGTCTATGAAGTTTTATTCTGGACGTTGCAAACGTTTTGACAATATGAATATAACACTCACGCTTGGATCACGGCTATAATAATTCATTGTATATATGCAGGTATGTGGTTAGAAATTGAACACTAGACAACAAAGTTATAAAATTTAGTATAATTAGTGGTTATACATAACAAATGACTCAATAAATTTATAGGATAACATACATATGTCACATCCGTTCCACAAATCTATTAGCTTACAAGTTACGGTCGTTCTAGCGAAGCTATTTTTATTTTTGTAAAACAGCGGAAAAAATTTCAATTTCTTAAGTAACTACAACTTGTAACCTTACTGTCGGAATTTTATGTTCAAATGTTGCTATATTTGGCATGAAATGTTAGTATCATATGGAAATCGTATCGATCCATCAATAATGATCCTGTATCAAATCGCTATCCTACGAACTTATTACGTGATGTGTTATTTATGGTATATAACAGAAATGCTATTCGCTATAAGATCTATTGGTTCAGTTGAACGACAAGTATTAAGAAATTATCAATTTCAAGTAATTGCATTAAACAGATAGAATTATAAACGTGAATAGAAGCAACCAGATTTTACTTATACAGTGTATGAATTTTTCATTTTTCATTCCATTTAATTACGTTATTTGATAGTTATATTCGATTTCCCGTTAAATTTTTGCTTTATTACATCAAATAATTTATACGCCAAGACATATACGCGGTCAATCCAACTACATTTTTTAGTGTAAGTGACTAGTGTAAGCTAAATGCATTTTTTTTAACTAATGATTTTATTGGCACACTTTGTTTACTCATTAGACCCTACACCATATGTAATCCATGGGGACATTAAGTTTTTGCGGACGCCCGAAGGACTTGACATAGATTCACCTTTTATTATACCGATTTATTCGGAATCATCTTCTGTATCAATCTAAGCTTGCTGCTCATCCGTCTTGCCGCCCTACCTGTTTCTGTGCGCAATCTACAGACCGCAACTTTTTAAATGTTTTGATGAAATTTGGTACACTGGCATATTTTGACCCTAGGACGGACGCTATTAAAGGTGATTTTGATCGTACCACCTTTTCGTCCATTTCTCATATAAAGCCTTATTTTGAAAAGTCGTCATACGAATGACTGCATTGAGCAGATTGGTGTAAAGTATTCATTGTCAGGCGCATTAGTGTACCACTATAGTGTTGTTACTGCTTTTAGTTCCAATCGATTAAGAAAAACGACTTAAAAATTATTCTTTAGCTAAAAAAAAATTCAGAATTTCGAAAGCACTTGGGAAACGGTATCGACCATATTGTGGAATATTCTCCGTCAATAGATATTAACAACACATCAGAATGAAACAAATCGAAATTGCTTGACGTTGAGAAGACTCGGCCAAAATATATGAAATGGCAGATGATTCAAAGTTCGAAAATACGTTAGAAAATGTGCTCAAGAGCAGAGGGCTAGGTCGCCAAAGTGTGCAGTTATACACTGAATGAAATGAATTTTCTTCTTCTAACGGATTACAAACGCATAACGTCTTCAAAGATGATAGATTCAAGAGTATTTCAAAAGATGTGATGATGGATGCAAATAATAATTGTTTTAACTGATTAATAAATCTACATATAACCTTTGAAGAAACTTCGCTAGTTCTTGAAATAACGGGTGGGGAATAACGAAATACTTAATTTATGTCAGGTGTTTTGCTTGAGTTTGCTTGAGTTTAGACTGTTTTACTTATAGCTTATTTGAGTATAAATTTATGTTTATTCAATCGAAACCGGTAATTAATATATGTTAAGTGTAATATTTTTAACACAATCAAAATTTTAACGAAAATTTTCCAAAACCAATTTGAAGCAGCAGGCAATCAATGATTATATAAACTTTTTTTAATTATCTCTTATTATTACATTCATAACTGAAAGATGATGGTATGTTCAGTTCATCGACACATTTGCAGCGCCCAGAACGAAACTTTAGAAATCCCATTAAGTCCATATATTCTTGATCAGTATTCAATTTGAATTGATTTATGCAGCACGCCTGCAAATGGTCCAGATCGGTCAAAGGACATGCCTACTGTACATAAACTGAACGTAAACTGAAAACATCAATGCTTTTTAAGATCTTTTAACCATTAGCCATAATTTAAGATAAATACGTGATAAAAATTTTCATGTTTGTTTAGCAAAAATTGCAAAAAATCAGCCAAACCCACCTAATATCATAAAGTATGCAAATTTTGTTTCATGTGTTTCGTAACGTTTAATAGCAAACGTTTCGATTACAACCGATTATAATAATCGTACTGGTTATAATGCATAACGAAACTACGATCCACTATCTCAAGTAAGTACAATAGGTGCACTTAGCTTCTTAATTTGAATCTATTACATCGTTAGATTAAAACATGATAATTACATTACATCTTATATTTCATCGCATATGGATGGGTAAGGTATAATGTATAAACTATGCGCATATACATATATATATTGTTTTTTACATATTATATATATAAATGTATATATTTGTGTGTGTGTGTGTGTGTGTGTGTGTGTGTGTGTGTGTGTGTGTTTCTACAATTAAAAATCAGAAATGCATAAATATGCATATGCATGTATTTATGAATAAATGATATGAACATATATATTAGGTGCTTGCAAAAATATTGATCATTTTCTCACTTCAAAAAGACATTTATTAAGAAAAATTGACACAATGTATATTACTCCATCTATTTTAAATCATTTTCTACTTTTTCCCCCGTTGGAAGAACGACTTTGGTTTGGCAGCGATCCAATCATCCACCCATTTTCGCACTTCTTCAACTTTGCGGAGCCGCGTGCCAGCCAGACCGTGCTGCACCGATCTGAACAAGTGGTAATCCGAAGGTGCTTTGTCGAGCTGCGACAGTGTAACCTTAATAAGAATTGCAATAAGTGGCCAAAAAGACATTTTCAGTCAGTACGCATTTTAACCGCTACTGCTGAGATCTTTTGTAGCAGTTTCATTCGGTTTTAGCAGCTCGCAATGGATTACACCTTTCTAATGCCATCATATGCACAGGAAAACTTTATGGCCATAAATATTCCGTTTCGGTATCGGTGTGGATGGCTCTCCTGTACCAACCCATGACTTTTCATCGCCGGTCACAATACGCCACAGAAAACTCTTCTTTTTTGGCCTGGCAAGCAATGAAACCGCGATATTGAAAAGGTGAGAAGTGTCATTTTCAGTCAATTCGTGTGGTAGCCATTTTCCCTCCTTCTCGATCTTTCCCATCGCGCGTGACAGTCTAGAAATAGTTGATTCATTAACTGCTAAACTGTTCGAAAGTTCTTGAAGACTTTAAGGTGGATTTTCAACCAATAAATCTTGCAGTTCATTGCCTTCGAACTATTTTGTGCTTTTATGTAGATCGTTCTTTATCATTGACATCAAAATCACCACTTTTAATCCATTGAAATCAAAATCGACAATTAGGATATGTTTCGTGGGTTTCGGCAACAGATTCCTTCAAATTAAATTTGTAGCGCTCTATAATTAGCGCCGGCGTACGCAGAATAATTCGATAAGATTAAATGGAAAACTGTTAGTTTTTGTAGAAAAAGGTCAAAATCATGGAATTTAATCGTTATTATCCATTTCTTTCTCATTTTTACCTGTAGAATTCGCTGGACAACATTTTTACAAGCACTTAATATAAATATCCCCGATATTTGATACCATAAAAGAATATGTTGATAATATGCGACACTATTTACAGGCGTGTACCGCTTAATCCGACATTTGTAATGCGATATAATACGTATCGCATTGATTTACTACATTTTAGGATGTCTTACAACGCGGTCTCGACAGAACACAAATGCACGATACAAATTTTTTTGGTTTATATTATATCCAAAATTAAATTATATTATTTTACATGTGATCTTTTTGTTTGAATAAAAAAATAAGACAGCTTCGTATAACACGGTTTCAAAACAGCACATTTGCAGGATGTACTCTAAAGAAGCTATTCTCTTATTGATGATGATCGAGAAATATATACATTTTTCTCTTCATGTTAACTAAATCAAGCATAACCTCTCTATATGCAATTATCAATTATATGTAAAATTATGAGCACAATATAACAATAAGAGTAAGTAGCACAGCGTCTGTAAAAAGCTTTACTAAATTAAAGTTGATAGCATTAAGAATACTTACGCGAATATATATAGGCAACGCAGAGGTTACCAGAAATAAAAAATTTGTTGTAGAAGGGTAAGTTAAGTCATATTAATTTCAAAATTCATTTGAGATAATCAAGTTCAGTTAGAAAGTAATGTTGTGTCTCAAAGAATCAATTGTCGAAACAAGGGCGGTTTTTTTGTAAATTATATTTTGATGTACCTAAAGATGGGAAACCACTGTTGAAGTATTAAAAAAAAATATTTTTGAAAATAGTAAAAACACTATAGAGAATCAAGGGATGAATAGCCGAGTCGGTAAGGATCGCGACTACTAAGTCAGATGCTAAGTCGGATGCTCAAATCTCAGTGCGGTAAGGTTTACTTTGGTTCTAGCCGTAATGTGTACTCAATTCGAAAAGGCATAACACCTATCGATTGGCCATCACATCCATTTTTCTTTCTTTTTTTTCGTTCCTACTTTCTTTCTGATCGTTACTGCGTTACGTAAAACGGATTCAATAGGTGATTTTACGTGGATCGATATAATAAAACTTGTGTCTATCTCAAGTCCTTCTGTGTAATGCATATATCCGCACAAACTTAACACACCCATATATCACAAGTCATGTAAGGTATAACAAGATCAAATTCTTTATATTCATTCTAGTTAGTCTAAGACTGAATGAATGGAAGAACGGAAAAAGCTAAATTTTTACCTTCTACAATATTCGATGGCTGATTTTTGCTAGTTTTCTAGAATATGCGAAGAAATTTTCATAATGGATCTGTTGTAGTTTATTTGTAATATGAACTTGTGTGCAATAACTTCCAATGAAGATATTTATGTCAAATTTGGCAAACATGAGTCCGTTTGTCACAGTAATTAATCGACGGATGGACTGACAAATATATATAGAATGGTTCACATGAATTGCTAATCAACCCTGTTGTTCGTACGATCTCTGGAGCTTCTTTCTGGGTGTTGCAAACCTTTTGATAAAAGAATGAAATTTCAAGTAAGTGATGCCAAATTTTTCCGTTTTTGTGCAGATGCTGTAGAACCGGTCATAGAATATAAACGCAAATTTTTCCAGTTGACCAGCAAAAACTTAAAGCTTTTTGATTTTTGAAAGCAGAGGTGGTCTCAAATTATGTTGTACGGCTATCTAGCCATTAGATTGGTTTGGCTCAATTTAAATATCAACCTGCGTGCAAAGATTTCCAATCGTTGTACCAAATTTAAAGCCTATAGAAGCATTTCTGCGAATTTTTACCACAGACATTTCGCAAACAGGCAGATGGACAGACGGACATTCTTAGATCGATTCAGAACTTAGACCAAAACACATGAGTGTATCCAATCTCATCAGAATACACAACACAATAAGAGGATGCAAGACGGTTTGGCCGACAGACACGCTTGAAACAAATCTGAATGCGAAAAGGTGGTTCTATCTCACGCCCTTCTGAGTGTAGCATACATTCGCACAAACCTAATATAGCGTTGTGCCACGAATGACGTAAGGTATAATAAACGTGTATTTTCTATGCAACAATTTCGGTTACATATTTACATACCTGGTATATATCTCCTTGTTGTCAGAAAGATCCGTGCTTAACGTAATACATAACGCTGATTAAAGCGCATTTCTAACTCGTACAGGCGGAACGACAATACTTTTTCGCTCAATCGCTCAATATATATATATATATATATATATATACAATATGTATATAATTATGTATATATATTAGAAATACGTAGGATATAAAAAATAAGTTAACTCCAAGTTTTTATAAAAAAACACAAAATATGAAATTCAATATAATGATGAATGATGATTTAAAATAATTCTGAATTTCTTATCATAATATATATATCTATAGGAGAACGAACATAAAACTTTGTTTATTTTTTTGTGAAGGATCCTTTCTCTAAGCTTACGTTAGTTTAGCCTAGTTTTTTTGGCAATAAAAGCATAGAACTAAATCTTTAAATTAAATAGTATAGAGATGTAAGGTGTTGCGTGTAGTTTAACTCTTTCCCTCAATACACGCCCTGTCTCTATATATGTTCAATACAACCGGTAAAGATGTAACTCTAATCGATTGCGTACATACCCGCTAGGCTGCGATCACATCCATATCCCTTTCTCCTTCTTCAACTCTTTCGAATTCTGTCACCCTATTACACGTATAGGGAACATCATCTCCTGAGTAATTGGTCATATTATAAAAAAAGAAATCAATAAATAAAAAGATGAGGCTGGAAGTTGAAACAATGGTGGCCTAACAAATTGTCAAATTTGCCAAATGCATTTAACCTAGTAATGGAGAAATAATAAAAATTGAATATGCTCGGCATACGTACAAAGAATTTCTTTAAATTGAGGCATTGGACGAGGGATGATCGTAGAAATGGTCCGAATCAGTTCATTCTCTATGAAGTGCATCTTTGAGTCAAAGGATGTCAGCTTAATTATTTTCATCGAAACAAAGAAAAACATGAAAAGGAGAGATGCGTTTGTCTCAAGTTTCTTGCGGATGCTGCATACGTTCGTCTAATTTTAATGTACCTTTACCACAAAAGTAGCACGATTCGAAAATGTTTGATAATGAGTGACAAAAAAACTGCACAACTTACGGGAAGAATGATTTAAAAGCATTGCGACTTTAGGAGAAGTATTTATAGTCCACGGCAAAAAGGAGAGATGACATTCTATTGAACCTACCATAATTTAATTGAAATAATTGAAATGATATGATAAAAGCCTTATCTCTTTAGGTTCAACATGTGCTAACACATTTACTATAACGTGATAAAAAAGGAAAGATATTACAATGTACAAAACAAAACGATTTTGAATAAGGCTTACGACGACACATAAAACGACAGTGTAGGAGATATTTAGATAGAAACATTTGTATTCAGTTGCTTTGCAACATGCTCTCATGTCAACGCACTTAGAGTACTTGATGAATTTATGCGGCATATGTGTAAAGCAGAGAAGCAACAATACGTCATCGCTTTCAACATTGTCACCAACATCCATTTCATACGTAACACTTGTATATATATATATATATATATATATAATATTACATATTTTACATTTTGACAACTAACACAAAAGATATCTACGCCAATATATCATTTTAGATTTATGCAAGTGTGCGTTTGTCTCTTCATTACAACACCTACAACATACGTCCGGTAGATCAAAATTTTTCTTTTAAGTTTTGAATGAAACACCGATTGATCAAAAATGAACTAATAAAAAAATTATGTTCGTTGTAATTATATTCTGTATATGTCTATACATATAATACAGAGCTTCTCAATACTTTGCTCTTGGAAGAAATCGCGGCTTTGTGTCATTGTTAATTGTGTTAGGGTAGAGTTTACAATTTGTTTGTTCTTAAGTTGTAACTTTTTTTTAAAAGAAAATCATCTCCATTCCGATGAAGGTCGCTTTTATTTTAACGGTCTTCACGAGACAAGCCAAATTGTTGGTATTGATACACAGCGCGATTTTCGTAACGACTTTCTATTTTATAAAGGTGACTGTTTGATCTGTTTTTCGGATTAGTGGGGATTTATATTTTTATATCTTTGCAAATGCAAATGGGGAACGCATTACCTCTGCAGATTGATGTTAACACATTCTTTGCGTGATTTAAAGTTAAAGCTGTTAATCTAAACAATATCTGGCCCCAACAACGGGACGCGTCTACGTGCTGTATAGCAAGTCAGACGATCGATCTATTTAGAGAACTTTAACATCGAATTTCTTTTCTGCGTGACGCAGAATTCCTTATATTAAAACCGCGGACGCTTAGTAGCTTCCTTGTGTATTATTATTGTGTGACTTTTCCTTCCATCTCAAAAAAATTGTTAAAAAAATCCTGTGTTTTTCTTTGGCCCCTAAGTTCGCTTCTCCCCATTAATACTATTTCATTCTCCCACAGCAATGCTATCCATTCATCAGAAACGAATATTGGGCAGATTTAGCGAATAAAATGTTAGAAATTTGACTTATCGGGTTCATTCCTAAGAATGCTGCTCATGGTGGTCATTGGAATATTGTTGCGTTATAAATATTTTTTCCCTTAGTCAACTATTTCTTGCAACTTCACTTTTCGATTACCGAGTATAGCTATTAAAAATAAGTTTTTTTATCATTTTTCTGGTATAACCCTTTGAGCCTCCACTGCTTTCAGCATTATCGGTGTCCGTACGATCTTGTCTAAAGGCAGCAAGACAACGACGAATTCTTATTTCCAAAGGATAGGGTTTTTATCACATTTTTCAAGACTATGTTGAACTTGAGCCGTACTTTTCATTATGAAGAGATAAATTTCGGATTTTCCATTGTTTCGAAAATTTAGGGTTAGTATTGACACTCTCTAAAGATAATATGGAGTTTTTTTTTTTTCTTGATCGATGTATTATATTTCTATCGCAGATGTTAAAAATTTTCTACAAGACAATCATTTTAAGGAGGTTTCCTTATTAATCGCGGACAGGCTTTAAGTGAATTTGAGCTCTTTGTTAATCGATAAATGTGTTCGAAAGTAAGACCGTAATAATACTGAAAAATGTTCAGTTATCTTTGAATATGCGAACGTTTGCTTTTGCATTATTTCGCAAAAACATTAACGATTTTTACGTCGTTCATTTATTATATTCACCATCCTTAACAGAATTATTAAAAGCATAAACGAGTTAAAATATATCTTTTCTCTTCATTTTCAATTCAATGTCAGATACTACGGGGGGTCTACGAATCATATAAGCATTGTTCTAAGCTAGTGTTAGGCATCTAAAAACCATTTTGACTTGAACTTACGTCTTGTTTACTTGAAATAAGAATTCTTCTCTTTAATTACACAGTCTAGTGAATTTTATCTTATCATTGTTTTATGAAAATGTTCCCGTCGTCGGCTATTCTTCTTATAACCCGCCAACAATTTTTTGCCCGAAACTGATTCAATTATTCCGTTTCGCAAGTTGTGAAATAGTTAAAGCAAACTGAAAGATATCAACTTGATCTAAACCATAATACACAGAGCAGTGCTTTTCATACCCTACACCGCTTGCGTTACATAATATGTTAAATTTGTGCGGACGTAGTTAACACCGAGAGGGGCTTAAAACACACCCAACTTTTATTATACCGATGGGCTCAGAATCGTTTTCTGAATCGATCTGAACTTATCTGTCGATCTAATGGCGGCCCATGTATTTTTGTTTTCAGCCTGCACGTCGCAATTTTGAGATATTTGATGAAATTTGGTGAACTAATCTTGTTTTCTTTTATCAAAAAATTAATTTTGTAAAACTTACTGATAGTGTTCCTGTCGCAAAAAGATTCCGTTTCACTTAAGAGGGGGGGGGGGGGGGGGGGGGGGGGGGGGGGGGGGGGGGGG